>NW_021635170.1:0-138335 GCF_004799145.2 Neltuma alba
TTTATAAAATATAAATCTGAGATGTGAAATGGATAAAAATCGAGGGAAAGGAATGCGGAGAAACCCTTTCCCTTTGCTTCTTGATGTGCTGAACCAGTTCCCCTCATGGATTCGTTGGTTTCACTTTTCAAACTCCTCGTTGATAGCATCCAATAGTAATGGGTAGTCTTTTAAGGGTGTTTGGCTCAATAGAAGGGAAGGAAGGAGAGGAGAGGGATTTTAATAGAAGCAAACACTACAAAAAAAACATGCTTTTAGCCATGGAATTAGTGACGGATTAGCGACGAAAACGGATTAGTGACGGAATTGTTCCGTCGCTAATTCCTTTGTCGCTAATTGATTAGCGACGGAATTGAAATTCCGTTGCTAATCTTGACAAAAATTTCCGTTGCTAATCCGCCGCTAACTTGATTTTTTTAAAAATAAAATAAATACCACATAGTACCTCTACCAATTGTCACGTTATCATTGGGGACCACTTCCACGTGTCGCTGCCACCTCATCTCTACCTGGCACGTGGCGCCACATGTCACTACCACATAATTCCCTCCTCAAAGTGACTTCTCCATGGCTTGAACCCAGGACCTCCTTCGTGCGCACGTGCGGTTTTACCAGTTGAGCTGCAATGAACCTGTTGACTTATTATGTAAAATTAAAGATATATATATTATTTTACACAAATAATTATATAGACATATATATAAAAAACTAAAAATATACTATATGATAATTTTAATCATAACTATTTTAATGAAAAAATAATTTTAAAATTTTTTTTACTATTTTTATAATGTTTTATTTTTTTAAAATATTTTTAATATAATTTTAATTTCTAACGACACTAATTTTGAATTTTAAATCATAAATAATTTTTTATAAATATTTTTTAATTTATTTTTTAATTAATATTGATAAGATAACAATTTAATTATATATATTATATTATATATATTATGTATATGTGTTTATATACTTGAAGAAAATCATTTACAATTAGTCAAAAAAAATCTTGTTATTCAAAAAAAAAACTATTATAATAAAATCTAATAAATTATTCTATATAAAAAATTAAATGATTTAAATAGATTATGATAAATAGTATTCTTCTACTTGTATATATATCCTATGTAATTTATTTTCTTAAAATTTGCAACGGAAACAAATTCCGTCGCTAATTTCTGACGGAATTGGGACGGAAATTCTGTCGCTAATTTTTTTGACGGATTAGCGACGGAATCTTTTTCCGTCAAAAGATTCCATCACTAAATATTTATTGACGGATTTTCTGACAGATTAGTGACGGAATTTAGCGACGGACAAAAATTCGTTGCTAATCCGTCGCTAATATTAGCGATGGAAAAATTCCAACACTAATCCGTCGAAAAAATTAGCGACGGAATTTTTTCCGTCGCAAATTCTGTCGCTAATTAGTGTTTTTTTTATAGTGAAAGGAGATGAAAAAAAAAGGGAGGGATTTTAATATTACCTTATTTGAATTAATACGAGGGGAGGAGAGGGGAGAAATTTTAATGTTACCTTATTTGGTTTTGGAAGGGAGGGGAGGCAACATATTTTGTGTGGACAACTTTACCCTTATATTATTTAAGTTGATTTTTACAAACTTATAGAGTAATTAATAAAATTTAGTATAAATAACATTTTTTTTTTGGTGAAAAGTATAAATAACATTTAATATATGAGATCAACTTTTTATAATTAGCAAAATTAAATAAATATAATGATAATACATAACTAATAGCTACTATATATCCAATATATCCAAAATTTAGTCTAATGAAGTAAATATGTTAAATTGAATATTTTTTCCACCTTTCATTTTTCTCTGTGTTGTTGATACAAGCAGTTAAATAACTTTTTTAAAGACAACATAGATAACTTATTTGTATGTTTTTGTTTTGAATGTTTGATTTGTGTTTGGAAATTAAAATATATTTGATAGCACATAAATAAGGAAAGAGAGGCATGATTGAATCCATAAATAAACCAAATCACATACAATTCGGCAGTAAAAGGTAACATGAGATTATTAGAAAATAATATAAACATATTAGTCAATACAAATCAAAATATTACTATTTCGCTCCAAATTCTCCTAGTTTTGGAGAAAAGGCTTTTGAGGGGAGGGAAGAAAAATGTTAAAAAAATTTCCCTCTCCTCCTAAAATTTTTATCTTTTCAAACAAGAGAAATGATTAAAATTCCTCCTCCTCCTTCTTCTTCCCTCTAAACTCTCGTGCCAAACGCAATACAAGTCATTATGTGCGGATTTCCATTTCCCAGTACAATTCAAAGTCGCCGTTTGTAATATCCCCAGTCTTCATTAAGAGAGGCATCGGTGAATGAGCATGGTTAGTCGACTATATATTCAACTCTTTTTTTCCCTCTAAAATTCAAATTTCAAATCAAGGTGACGACTTTTTTCCCGGCAAATATTAATTTACCGTGAGCCACCCTTTCTCTCCCTCCATTGTTCTCTCCCTCTTCTTTGATGCCTTCCTCACCAAATTTACTTTGCTTGCCATGGACCTTCTATGTTCAGGTCATTAAGGTTGCTCAACTTTTTTTTTGGGAAAAAAAGACAAAAAAAAAAGCTAGAAATTGTAAAATTCAAATTCAGTTAGGTAAAACTTTAAAATCCTAAGAAAAAAAGTGGTGCCTGATATAGTGTTTTGCAATTATAGTTAAATAACTTAAATATCCTTATTTTAAACTTATTACTGCTAATATATTTTTTGTTATTTTTATTTAACACTTGTCATTGTTAGTTTAAAACTTGTTAATAAATAATTTATCATTATTAGTATATTTTTTGTCATTTGCTATTTAACACTTTTATTATTAGTTTATAATCTATCAATAAACTTTTTGAAATAAGGGCATTTTAGTCATTTAATTATATTTACAAATTAAAACACCAGATCAAATACCACTTCCTTCCTGGGATTTTGATGTGCTAGCTATCTAAGTTGGAATTTCACAATTTCCAACTTTTTTTTTTTGGGTCATTTTCCTGTTTTTTTCCAAGTGATTTTGTGTTTGACGTTTTAGAATTCACTAATCATGTTGTTTGATTTATCACGGTTTCATTTGTGGTAAGAAATCTACTTATATTATCGAATCCAGTCTTCCTCAACCGAGTCACTGAAGATGCATCGCAGCCGTTGCTGCTCCACCGCCGCCAGCAAGAAGATGAAGGGCTGAAGTGGCGGCGGCTCCGATCTTGGCTGCGATTCGATTCGAATGGGTTAGAGGGAAGCACGAACTGAACACTGTTTTACGGTAAGTCTTGAAACATCACATTCTTCTATTCTTATTGTAATCTCATGAGCGAGAAAAAGTTCGGGTTTTTAGTAGAGTTTGAATTTGAATATGTGGTGTCTTTTTCCCTGCCCATGAATCTCAAGCGTAGCCTATCGTTGTTTACGGTTGTTGGTTCAGTGCAAGATTTAACAAGTGTGAGAGGAGGGATTTTGTTCATTAATTTTGTATTTTTTTTCATTCTTAAGTGGGGGAAAAAACTTTTGGTTTTTATTAGGGTTTTTTTCCCCTTGTTTAAGAGGACGAAAAATTGGAAAAATTTTCCAAAAATTTCAAAAAAATTGAATGTCTTTACACTAGTGAGAGCATATTTGGGCCTTGTTTTAATCTTTCGGTGTGTTTGATGATGACTTTATAACGTTGTTTTGATTCTTAATTGGGATTATTCATTTTCTTTTAATAAATAGCTAAATGTTGAATCTTTTTTATGCATATGCTGCGCTTATAGCTACTTAATTGCCTGCGAAATTCTTAAGCGCACTACGAGTGCCACCTCACTTGTACATTGACCAATGATATCATGGCATTTTAGGTATTGTTATCCCATGTGTCACTCTTCACTCTCTCTATTATTTGACTTATCTGCTTAGAAATATGTATATTTTAATTAAGGACAAAGTCACAAATTTATCCATTATAATGGTAAAAATAAGTACCAGGCACCATAAAAAAATATTAGATTCAAGAATACCCATAAACTTTTTAAAATAGGGCAAAAATATCAAATTTATTAAATCCAACAGATATCCGTTACTTTTTCTGTTCATGGTGCCCACTTTGTTGGGTGTTAACTTCTAATCTCTTCTCATAGTCAACTCTTTGATCCTTCTTCTCTCTTTGTCTTCTCTCTTCCCTTTTAATATTGCAATGAATAAATTTGATTCTTCTTAATTATTACATTATATTCTCTCTTATTTGTAATTACAAAGTAAAAAAAAATTCATCCTCCGTCTCAATCTCAATCACATACTCGCGCTTCGTCTTTACCTCTCTCCGCCTCTATCTAGTACCCCCACCCGTGCTCTTTCTTGTCCCTTCCTTTCTCCCATTCTCATTATTCTTGTATTCTAAAATTTTCAATTTCTTCTCACCCAAAAAAATTTCAATTTCAATTATTCTTCTTATGTTACATGACATTATAAGTTAATAAAATGTTCTACAAAATATGTTATAATTGAAATGTGAGTATAGTATGTACTTCACCATAAAAGGGGCGCAATATATTTTTTCTATTTTAGAATATCATTTTTCGAAAATATTTTCACTTAAATGTCTTTTAAAAATTTGAAGTTTCACGACGTAATTAGTATTGAGATTTTTATTTTACTTTTATTTACTACAATAACTTCAATTTATTAAACACATTAGCAAGAAGCAAGTTTTTGGCAATAAAATTGATATTTTGATGTTTAATTAGATCTTTTAATCAGTGTTTAAATCTTAATGGACTTCCACTTTCACTTTTTTATATAAGTAAAGACCTCCCTCCTTTTATTTACAATACAAAAGTTTTTTTCTTCCCAACTTAACTTACTCAAAATATAAATACAGTATGATAAAATTTAAAGCATTTGATACTTTGAAATTTTACCCTATTATATAATTAAAATTAAAAAAAACTCATATTTGAAGTAGAAAAATATGTTATGATTCATTTTCACCATGAAACATACACTACAAAATACATCTCATTACTGACAGAATTAACAAAAAAAATTATTTTGTCACTAATTATCAATGAAAATTTTGTCGTTAATATTAATTAGTGATGGATTAGCCATGGAAAATTAGTGAGAAAGGGAGAGAGTGTGTGAGCGTAGATAACATTACTACAAAAGACAATTTTTACTTTTGTTTTAGAGGGCTTTTCACGTCTGTTTCAAGGGGAAATTAAAAGAGGAGACGTAGAAAGTCTACCGGATGTCATCTCTGTTTGTAACAGACGTCTGTTTCAAGGACAATTAATGCTACCTTATCCTTGAATTTTGCTTGCAGGTTCTTGGAAGATTCAAAAAGAAAAAAAAAAGAAAAAAAAAATAAATTAAAAGGAAAAAAAAAATAGGGAAAATGACATTGAGGTCCCACAGAACCAAAAATACAGCAAAAAGGTCCCCTGAAATCCCATAATTTTTCTGAAGTCCCAAAGGGACTTAGATGCAATTTTCAGAATATGGAAATTACCCTCTTGCCCTTGCTTATGAGATTCGAAAATGTTGAAAGGAGATTAGAGCCTCTGTTTTTTGTTTGACCGGAAGAAAACTGAAACCCTGTTGTGCTTTTGTGCTGCTGGAAATCTGGTGAAAACCCATCGCGATGCTCAAATTCCCCTCACAACCCATCGAAAATCGTGAGCCTTCGTGCTGGTTGGTGTGTGTTGTGATTTAAGTTGGGTGTGTAGAATGATAATGGGTGCTCTGTTTTTGGGTTGTTTTTGGGTGGTTTTCCTCTGTTCTGACGTTGGTTTAGTGGCAAAGGAAGAAAAAGATGAAGGTTAGTGAGGGTAGAAACCCTTAGCATGAAATGGGACTGTGTTGTCAATCAGGCCGCGATTGTTGTCAATGTGTGCCGCTACACTTGTCAATGTAGCTCTTTAAGTTGTCAATGACAGTTGCGTGCTTCTTGATGCAGGTTTAAGTTACTGATGGTTTTTCAAAGCTTTTGTTTTTGGTTTAGGATTCAGAAGTTAATGAATGGAAAAGCTGTGTTTTTGGTTGGTGTGTGTTGTGATTTAAGTTGGGTGTGTAGAATGATAATGGATGCTCTGTTTTTGGGTGGTTTTCCTCTGTTTTGAAGTTAGTTTAGTGGCAAAAGAAGAAAAAGATGAAGGTTAGTGAGGCTAGAAACCCTTAGCACGAAATGGGATTGTGTTGTCAATCAGGCCGCGATTGTTGTCAATGTGTGCCGCTACACTTGTCAATGTAGCTCCTTAAGTTGTCAATGACAGTTGCGTGATTCTTGATGCAGGTTTAAGTTACTGATGGCAAGTACGTCTGGAAAACATCTATTTTGCTTTGTTCACATAAGGGGAAAGTTTATAAATGATGGAGAAGATAATATGAGATATGTGGGAGGTAGTGTAAGAACAACCAATGTAAAGGAGGGCACAAGTTATGAAGAATTGAAGGAAATTATATCATCAATTGTTGGAAAAGAAAGCAACTCATTTCTTCTGAAATTCTCAGTTGTGTTTGATAAAAAAACTTTTGTGGAGTTGGTAGATGATGATGGGGTGGAACATTTGATAAAGTTCAATGAAGAAAGTGGTCATGTGTATGTCGAAGAAAATGAAAATGAGGACCACATAGAAGCAACAAGGGATAATATATACAATGGAGGAGCAAGATGTGTAAGTATAGTTGAACAAAACTGTAAATGGGTGTGAAGGGAATTTTTGTAAATGGATACACACCAATAGTTAGTTTCTCGTAATTACATGCAACCCCTGTGTTTTTTTGGAATGGGTTGTGAAATAGGTGTAGTTTCATGTATATGAAGGTGTAAATGAAAGTTGACTATGAATTGGCATGTTAGATTCTGCTGTCATTTAAGTTGTCATACCTGCACTCTGTATTGTCATTAGACCTGTTATGACTTATCAATAGAGCACTGTCACTTGTCAATTAATTTGCTGATGTAAGTTGTCAACAATATGAATTCAAGTTACATAACTTGTTTTAGTAACATATGATATTTTCAATCACTCTGTCATATTATATTTTTGGTTATTTGTCATATATAATCATTATTAATGAAGTGTCAATGGTGGCACTGTGACTTGTCAATGGTGGCATAGTGACTTGTCAATCATGTCCTTAAGACTTGTTAATGGTGGCGCTGTGACTTGTCAATGGTGGCACTGTGACTTGTCGTTGGTGGCACTGTGACTTGTCGTTGGTGGCACTATGACTTGCCAATGGTGGCACACTGACTTGTCGTTGGTGGCACTATGACTTGTCAATGGTGGCACACGGACTTGTCATTGGTGGCAATTTGACTTGTCAATCGTCGCACCGTGACTTATCAATGGTGGCACTGTGACTTGCCACTAGAGCACTGTGACTTGTTACTGGTAGCACTGTGACTTACCAATAGAGCAGAGTGACTTGTTAATTGAACATAACTCTGAGTAACACCTTCTGATTAATTATATTTTAATATAAATATTACTTAACATTACAAATAAATAACACCTTCAGTTGTAAAAATTTTGAATATCAATTGTTAATATCCACATATTCATTTGTTATATCACTTGTCATTAACTCATGTTATATTACTTATTAATATTACATAAATTTGTCGATATCAATAAAGATATAAAACAACAAAAATAAAAATGTGAGTTGTCCCCAAGAAATTGGTATCATAACATCTGATAACAAAGATAATAATATTATAAACATAATTTGATCAGTTTGTTACAAAAGGACCTATTGACCATTAAGCTATTGCCCTCATGGCTCACACCCTTAGGTGCCAATCATCTCATAACACATCCTGGCATAACAGAACAAAAAATTAATGGACTCCTCTATCTCCTCCTCTTGCTCTTGTTGAAATCCAATAGCATTGACATCACATCATCCCTATGTTCATTTTGTGGATGGGTAACCAACCACCACAAACAGCCAACCTTCAACTCTTGCAATTCATCATTGGAGTATCGTGGCATGGTATATCCTGCAGCATCACGAACAGTGCCATCCCACTCTTGTAGCCAAGAGAGGACATGAACTCCACATGAATCACTGCCAAGCAAATTCAATATGTAAGCAGCATGCAATTTTTATTGTGAACAAACACAACATAACACAATCAAACAGAACAACTACACTCACGTATCATTCTGCACATAAACTTTAGCCCATTTCACTTCGTTGCCAATTTTGTCCTCATTGGCAAACAACTCTGGCTTAACAGCACGCAACATCGTATGGAAACAGTTCATCTGCAAAAAAAAAAAACACATAATCAAAAGGTTTTACTAACAACACAGCATCCAGTGACAAGGGACAGAGCATATTGTGATAAGTAACATAGCATCCAGTAACAAAAAACATCATCCACTAACAACTAACAGAGCATCCACTGAGAAATGACAGAGCATCCAGTGAGAAATGACAGAGCATCCAGTGTGAAGTAACAGCATCCAGTGACAAGTAACAGAGCATGCAGTGACAACTAACAGAGCATGCAGTGACAACTAACATAGCATGTAGTGACAACTAACACAGCATCTAGTCAACTAAGCATCCACTGACAACTAACAGAGCATGTGATGACAACTAACACAGCATCCAGTGACAACTAACACCGCATCCAGTGACAACTAACAGAGCATGCAGTGACAACTACGCAGGCTGCTAGTGACAACTATAAGAGTAGTCATTGACAAGTATAACAGCAGCAAATAAATACACACAGTCTGTGTTGCCATAAAGTGTTTGGGATTGAAGTGCCCTTTATTCGTCCTCTTTTTCAGACGCAATCATCAATATGAAATAGAAATCCCCACAAAGGAATATAGTAACCACTACAGAGCATACAATCTTCACAAATACTTTGAACTCCAAGCAAGACATATCAACTATTCAACCTCATTTTTGTAACTTTAACAATCCACCGTGGTGCTCAAAATCCACTCAGTATGCCACCATTGGCAAGTCACAGTGCCACCATTGACAAGTCACATTGCCACCAATGACAAGTCCGTGTGCCATCATTGACAAGTCAAATTGCCACCAATGACAAGTCCGTGTGTCACGATTAACAAGTCATAGTGCCACCAACGACAAGTCAGTGTGCCACCATTGGCAAGTCATAGTGCCACCAACGACAAGTCACAGTGCCACTATTGACAAGTCACAGCGCCACCATTGACAAGTCACTATGCCACCATTGACAAGTCACTATGCCACCATTGACACTTCATTAATAATGATTATATATGACAAATAACCAAAAATATAATATGACAGAGTGATTGAAAATATCATATGTTACTAAAACAAGTTATGTAACTTGAATTCATATTGTTGACAACTTACATCAGCAAATTAATTGACAAGTGACAGTGCTCTATTGATAAGTCATAACAGGTCTAATGACAATACAGAGTGCAGGTATGACAACTTAAATGACAGCAGAATCTAACATGCCAATTCATAGTCAACTTTCATTTACACCTTCATATACATGAAACTACACCTATTTCACAACCCATTCCAAAAAAACACAGGGGTTGCATGTAATTACGAGAAACTAACTATTGGTGTGTATCCATTTACAAAAAATTCCCTTCACACCCATTTACAGTTTTGTTCAACTATACTTACACATCTTGCTCCTCCATTGTATATATTATCCCTTGTTGCTTCTATGTGGTCCTCATTTTCATTTTCTTCGACATACACATGACCACTTTCTTCATTGAACTTTATCAAATGTTCCACCCCATCATCATCTACCAACTCCACAAAAGTTTTTTTATCAAACACAACTGAGAATTTCAGAAGAAATGAGTTGCTTTCTTTTCCAACAATTGATGATATAATTTCCTTCAATTCTTCATAACTTGTGCCCTCCTTTACATTGGTTGTTCTTACACTACCTCTCACATATCTCATATTATCTTCTCCATCATTTATAAACTTTCCCCTTATGTGAACAAAGCAAAATAGATGTTTTCCAGACGTACTTGCCATCAGTAACTTAAACCTGCATCAAGAATCACGCAACTGTCATTGACAACTTAAGGAGCTACATTGACAAGTGTAGCGGCACACATTGACAACAATCGCGGCCTGATTGACAACACAATCCCATTTCGTGCTAAGGGTTTCTAGCCTCACTAACCTTCATCTTTTTCTTCCTTTGCCACTAAACTAACGTCAAAACAGAGGAAAACCACCCAAAAACAGAGCATCCATTATCATTCTACACACCCAACTTAAATCACAACACACACCAACCAAAAACACAGCTTTTCCATTCATTAACTTCTGAATCCTAAACCAAAAACAAAAGCTTTGAAAAACCATCAGTAACTTAAACCTGCATCAAGAAGCACGCAACTGTCATTGACAACTTAAAGAGCTACATTGACAAGTGTAGCGGCACACATTGACAACAATCGCGGCCTGATTGACAACACAGTCCCATTTCGTGCTAAGGGTTTCTACCCTCACTAACCTTCATCTTTTTCTTCCTTTGCCACTAAACCAACGTCAGAACAGAGGAAAACCACCCAAAAACAACCCAAAAACAGAGCACCCATTATCATTCTACACACCCAACTTAAATCACAACACACACCAACCAGCACGAAGGCTCACGATTTTCGACGGGTTGTGAGGGGAATTTGAGCATCGCGATGGGTTTTCACCAGATTTCCAGCAGCACAAAAGCACAACACGGTTTCAGCTTTCTTCCGGTCAAACAAAAAACAGAGGCTCTAATCTCCTTTCAGCATTTTCGAATCTCATAAGCAAGGGTAAGAGGGTAATTTCCAGATTCTGAAAATTGCATCTAAGTTCCTTTGGGACTTCAGAAAAATTATGGGATTTCAGGGGACCTTTTTGCTGTATTTTTGGTTCTGTGGGACCTCAATGTCATTTTCCCAAAAAAATATAATATTAAGTTGGGGGCAAAACGCAACGTTTTGCCCCAACCTAATAACCATCATCAGCTGGCCGAAGACAGGAGGAAAATACACACACACGCGACGCCGAACGAAAGCGAACTGGAGGCGGCGAAGCTGACCAGCGGAAAAACAGAGAAGCACGAACAAGCTGGAGGCGGACGACACACGACGAAAGAAGAGAGTGAGGAGTCGACGGCGAAACCATCCACCTCTTCTTCCTTTGACCGAAAGCCGTCATCATCATCGACTTCGTCTTCTTCCTTTCTCAGCGCGACCATAGCGAAACAGAGGCGGGCAACACACACGACGCTGAAGCGAGCTGGACGGCGGCTGGGAGAGGGAGAAAACGGAGTGACGGCAGACGCAGACCAGGGGAGCTGACGGTTTTCTACACTCTTCCTTCGATATCCTCCATGGAAGTTGCAATAGAGAATTGCTGGTGGCGTCGAATCTCATGGCAAACCGAGGCTAGCTTCACAATTCTCTAATTCAACAATAATGGCAGGAGCTTAGATCATCAAAGGGGAGTTTTAGTTGCTTTAATTTCCTACTCAATAATTGTTTAACAATTCCTAGGTCTTAGGATAGTTTCTCTGATTATTGGGATAATTGTATTGCTTAATCTAATTATATTTGGGGATTATTATGACTGAATTATTGCTTAGTATTTGACATTGGGCTGTTTATAGTTTTGATCTCAATTATAATGTTGTGGTTATGACATTTGTATTGATTTTGGAATTAATATATTGTGATTTTCTAAGGTGGCTTAAAATTTTGGATCATATAGTCTCTTGCTAGCTTTAATTCTGTTATTTTGGATTTAAGAGTTCTAATTAAGCATTGGTTTTTAGCATCCTTAATCCCATTTTACTATTCTGGTTGCAGTTAGTAAGTTGGGATTTTAGGAAAATATTTTGTGGCAATTCGAGGTGGCTCGGTTGTTGGATCAAAAGCTCAATTATAATTCTTAATTCATTGTTTTTAACTCCCACATCTTTTAGAGTGATGATTGCCTGCATTGTTGAATTGGAGGATTGATTTTTATCAGTGTTATTTGTGTGTCTCATTTTCATTTCTTTAATCTCCATTCATTTTAATCACTTTTATATAAAAACAAAAAAAAAGTATTTTAATTTCAATTTAATTCGTAGTATTTAATTAACAGCTTTTCAAAATCAAAAATCTCTTTTTATAGTTTAGGTTACTTGCATTCATTTACTAGGGTTTAATTTCGTTTTCGGCTCCTCAAAGTGAAACGACCCAAGTTGTGCACTATATTGCATTAATTCGGTTAATTTTTGGAGTAACCCCAAAGCGACAATTAAGGGCAGTTCAACTTCATTAACTCCACAGTGCATAAGGCAAGTGAAGAGTATATTGATATTTCAACATATCCAAAAGATTAGAGGAATATAATACATTTCAGTAGATAATTTGATGACAACACATGATGCAACTATGTGCTTGAAAAATAATTGGAAATAATTTGCTTGAGAAATTAGTATACTTTACAGAGATAAAATGATGAAAAGTGATGCTGTTATCAATCAAGCAGAGTAAAAGTGATATTGTTATTATGGAGAGTAAAGAGTATGTTGTACTCTTTCTTTGTTTTTTTTAAAGCCAAGCTTGTGTGTCACATAGTTTTCCTTACAAGGTTTTTTTAATCGAGTAGCTTCAATATATAGTGTGACTCTTTTTTTTTTCACTAGATTTTTGTCCCAATGAGTTTTTTCTAGTAAGGTGCTAATGAAGCATAATATGCGTTATGCACAAGCGAATGTTCATAACCCAACTGTTAGGATTTTTTATCTTTGAATGCCCTAAACCCATAACCTTCTCAATGAATGACTTGGGAGGAGTTTCTCATGTTTAATGTCATTATGTTCTTCTTCACTCCTTTATAACCCTAGTATATTAGACTTTAACGGTTTGAGGACTATAAATAGAGGATTGGTACCGTATGTGAATGAAAAAATAAAATGCTCCTTCGGTCCTTAATATAGGACCTAATTGTTGAGTTGATTTTAGTCTTAAATATAAGACCTATTTCTCATATTCGTTAGTTTTCCCTAAATTACCCTTATGGATCTCCCTGAATCATAATCAAATAGAAGAGGAAGAGAGGATATTAAGGAAGATGATTATAGTGTTTTAGGAAAAACATGTCATATTTCTTATAATTAACTAACTTACCTAACTTCCTTAATCTAATCAAATTAGTTAAATATGTCTTATATTAAGGATTGGAGGAGTACCTTCTTATTTTTTCCCCTCCCTATTCTCGTCTTGCTATTCTCTTCTTTGCTATCTAACTTTATCATTTTGATAACAAAATACAAAGTTTTCCTTGAAGAATAATCAATCGTAAATTAAATAAAGTCATTTAAAAAATAATTAATGTGTGTAAAATAACCTTCCATCCCCGTTATTATGCTTTTGCTCTACAAGAATAATGTGGGTCTAATGACATGAACATTCTCCTATAATCAGAAGATCGTGAGTTTGACTTCACAATAATTTCTTGTTTTCATTTTTCTTTGATGTCTTTTACCATTGACTCTCAACTCTTATACCCCGTCAACAACGCAAACATAGGGCCCAGACTAAGAATAGCCGTCAACTTTTAAAATTTCCACAAAAAAACAGTTTATGCAAGTGACAATATATTTTCCTCATTTGGATCTACATATCACATCAATGATGAAAAACTTAAATATAAAAATGTTGAATCATGATCGAAGAAGGATATCTTCATTATCAGTTTGCCGATTTTAACATGCACAAAAGTTAACAGCTCAATTATGGAAGACTTTTTCCCTTGGGCATTTTTTAGCACTAAATATAGGCATCTTTTTTCAATGGAAATCAATTAGATTATATATAAAACACTTTGCAAGGCTATATTATGACTACAAATTAAAAAATAATTTTCTCTGCATGTTGTAACTAATTATGATATTGTTTATTGGCGTAGAAAAGAATTTAATTTCCACAACGCACCCATTAATTAATACCTTATTTTCTCCATATCTATTTAGTATTCTTGTAGAGAAAAAGCGACACAGCATAAAAAAAAAAATTGTATTGTGACTACTTTCTTCTTGTTTAACACCAATTTGTTTTTAGAAATTGATTGTAAATTTTAAAATTTAAAATATATGCAATATTTGTTATGACACATACACACACACACATATCAAAATGCTTTTCATCAAAATAGATGTTATTTTACTAATAATTGCAAAATTATTAGTTAAATAAAATATAAAAAGTACTTTTACAGTGAGGCAAACAAAGTAAACTTTTTTTATTAAAACACACTAATCAACCATATCATTTGTGTGTGGGACACTCAATTCTGCTTTGTAAGAAGTTGACTGGAGGCGCTTTAAATAACAGCCGCATAGCTCAACAAGTAACATTATAAATTTCAGCACCTGAAACAAAGGATATAAATCTGAGAAAAATAATCCAGCGCTTGATTGTCATCGACGGTTCCTGCAATATTGTTACCAATGTTAGGTTTGTTTTTCTGTGGTTTCTTACCTTTCTAACTGTTGATTTATTCATATACAAAGCATCCTCTAGTATCCTCTGTGTTCCAAGTGAGCGAGATGCTATTCTTAAGCTTAAAGCTTCACCTCCAAGACTCTTCAAACAGGCTCACCTCTTGGTCTGCTGGTGATGGAGAGTGTTGCAACTGGGAATCAGTTGTTTGCAACAACGTAACTGGTAACATTCTTGAGCTTCACCTCGCAACTTCACCTCCTTCACCTCCTTGGTATTATGATGTACGTGAATCTTTTGAGAGATCAAGGTTTAGGGGTTAGATACATCCTTCTTTGCTTGATTTGAAGCATTTAAATTATTTGGACTTGAGTGGTAATGATTTTGGTGGCATGCAAATCCCTACTTTCCTTGACTCAATGATGAACTTAACATACCTTAACCTCTCTCAAGCTGGATTTGGTGGAAGAATTCCCCATCAAATTACCAATCTTTCCAATTTGCTCTACCTTGACATTGGAGGCAATCATTTCATGGGAAGCATACCTCAAGAAATTGGAAACCTCTCCAATCTGATCTATCTTGATCTCAGAGGTTCTTATCAATCTGATGTGGATGGATTTTATGTTGGAAATCTTCAGTGGCTTGGAGGTCTCTATATGCTCCAATGTCTTGACCTAAGTTTCACAAACTTATCCATCACCTCTGATTGGTTGAACATTCTACATTCACTTCCCTCTTTGAGTGTGTTGCACTTGTCATATTGTGATTTTTGTCATTATTTTCAACCATCTACCTTTAACTTTTCATCTCTAGCCATCCTTGACCTTTCCAATTCTTACTTCTTTGGGCCTCCACTAGTTCCAAATTGGATATTCCATTTGAAAAATTTGTTTTATCTTCAGTTATCGAGTAATAATTTCCATGGATCTATCCCTGAAGGTATTCAAAACTTAACTCTCCTTCAACATCTTGATTTATCCAAAAATTTGTTTGGCTCTTTTATTCCTGATTGGTTGTACAGCTTCAATCATTTGAAGTGTCTTTATCTCTTTGGTAATAACTTGGCTGGCACTATTTCTCATAACATTGGAAACTTGACTTCTCTTGATCATCTTGCTTTGTTTGATAATCATCTAGAAGGAAAAATTCCAATCTCTATTGGAAATCTCTGCAACCTGAAAAGATTGTTTATTTCAAATAAAAAGTGCCATCAACAAGTTTCTGAAATTTTACAAGTTTTCTTCAAATGTGGTTCACACAGATTAGAGGTTTTGTATGCTACAAGTTTTCAATTACCTAGCTATTTAACATATCAAATTGGGCGTTTCAAAAATCTTGCTAGGCTTTATCTCTCTAGCAACAATATCCAAGGTGAAATCCCTAAATCACTAGGAAATCTCACATCTTTAATATATCTTGACCTTTCAAATAATCGATTCAGTGGATTTCCTTTCGAAATTCTAGGATCACTTTCTAAATTGCGTTTTCTTTATACCCAAGATAATCTATTCAATGGAATTGTGAAAGAGGCCCACCTTAATCTCTCCCACTTACACCTATTCAATGCATCAAGAAACCAATTCACTTTACAAGTGAGTCCCAATTGGAGTCCTCCTTTTCAAACTTTGGAGTATTTAGGAATGGCTTCCTGGAATCTAGGCCCTGACTTTCCATTGTGGATTCAATCACTAAAGCATCTCTGTGATTTGGATATTTCAAACACACACATATTTGGTCCTATTCCATCTTGGCTTTGGAGCAGATTTGACAATGCTCATAAATTAAACCTCTCTCACAATTACATTGATGGTGAGCTTTCAAATGTATGGGAGAATTCCATTCCTCTCCCAAGTATTGTGGATTTAAGCTCAAATAAGTTAAATGGTCCATTGCCTTACATATCACCTCATATGATTTATATAGACCTCTCAAGCAATCAATTTTCAGGATCCTTAACACATCTTTTGCGTTCTAAACATGATGAGACAAAGAACTTAGAATTTCTTATACTGGCATCAAATAATTTATCAGGAGAAATGCCTGATTATTAGATGATGTGGCCAAAACTTGGTGTAGTGAACTTAGCAAACAATCAATTGACTGGGATCCTACCCTCATCCATTGGATCATTATCCTGGTTGGAAGTGTTGCACCTTCGCAACAATAGTTTCTTTGGAACTTTCCCAACTTTGTTGAAAAATTGCAGCAAACTGATTTCTTTGGATCTAGGGAACAATCAATTTTCAGGAACAATTGCATCATGGGTTGGACAACACTTGCCAAATGTGAAGATTCTTGTTCTTAAATCAAATAAGTTCTCTGGTCAAGTTCCCTTTCAAATATGTTACATGAGGTTATTACAAGTCTTAGACCTTGCACAAAACAAGTTGACAGGACAAATACCCAAATGCATCAACCATTTGAGTGCTATTTCAATAGTAAATAGTAGTTCAGAATCATACATTCTTTGCAATGGAGCAAACAACACAAGGCATCTGGTTCTTGAGGAGCTCCTTTCCCTAAAAGGGAGAGTTGATTATAGAGCTATTCTTGGTCTCATCACAAGTATTGACCTTTCAAGCAACAAATTATCTGGAGAGATACCAATGGAAATCACAAGACTTAAGGGGTTACACTTTCTAAATGTTTCTAATAATTGTTTGAGCGGTCAAATTCCAAAAACTTTTGGGAACTTGGAGTCACTAGAGTCTGTCGATTTCTCAAGGAATCATCTTGTTGGTGAAATCCCACAAAGCATAACCAAGTTAAGCTTCTTGAGCTTTCTGAACTTGTCAAGAAATGATTTGGAGGGAAGAATTCCTACAGGGACAGAGTTGCAAAGCTTTGAAGCATCTAGTTTTGCTGGCAACAACCTTTGTGGTCCTCCTCTCACTAATAACTGCACTTCAAGTGATCCAGATCAAGATGATAAGAATGGTGATCATGGGGAGGGGATTGATTGGTTTTTTGTAAGCATGACATTGGGGTTTGTGGTGGGATTTTGGGTTGTGGTAGGTCCTTTGCTCTACAAGAGATTATGGAGATATGTTTATTTCCAATTTCTAGATGGCATATGGTACAAATTGCAAACCCTTTTTTTTTTTTTTTGGTTAGATCAATAAACTGGGGTGTATCTGCGTTTAGTCTGAAGTGTTATATATTTAAGGGGATTTTTCTGCTAGTGTAGTCTATGATTTTTTTTCCTTTTTCATTGTCAATCAAATGGTGAGGTTTTAATAAGCTATACCAAACTAGTTACACACCCATGGTTTTAAATCAAACTTCAATAATGAAAAGAAAACTAAAAATTGTTATGGAGAGCTGACTCTTACAGATTACTACTGACACATCATTAATATGAAGCCTTTTAATTACATATTATTCGAACATATTAATTACAACATATGCATGATATTTTACAAGAAATTAGACCATATAGCAGAGATTTTACCATATTGGCATGGTTTATATGCTCAAAACATATCATTGCCGTAAGTTTTATATGCCACCAAATTCAGAGATGCGCTTGCAATAAGGGAAGGATGAGGCCAAGGATGGAGGGAGTGCACCTGTGTAGGTAAAAATCATTATTAATGGGAAAGGTCAAAGGATATACCGTAGAAGAATTAGTTATCAATTAGAATGTGCTTTGTTTTAATTAGCAGATAGTAAACTATCAGAATAATCCCCTACAACAAGTTAAATCACTGTCATGAAACATTATTTTGTAATCTATAAAACAATCAGATCATTTAAGTAGAATTAAAATTTAATATTATTTAGTTATCATTAAAATATGGTACTCTAAACATGGGAATAAACAATCCAAATGCTTGATCCTAAACACTGTATCTGACCTTTTGTCTGAAACTTTAATCCAGAATCTCCATACCTATCAGTTTCATTTTGTAACAATTTGTGCTGCAGAGTTTATTTTAGCATACGAAAATAAACTGTAATAGAAAGCAGAAAGGGAGTAAATAACATTGATGCAGCATTATAATATTATTTCGCAGTAAAACTGATAAAGCACCTATTTGCAT
Organism: Neltuma alba; assembly: GCF_004799145.2. NCBI lineage: Eukaryota > Viridiplantae > Streptophyta > Magnoliopsida > Fabales > Fabaceae > Neltuma > Neltuma alba. The sequence continues at coordinate 18,540 of NW_021635170.1, forward strand.
CGAGGAAGGTAGAAAGCTTGGCGTTGCTGTCAGCACCTGAATGTTTGGAATTGATGGGCTTGAGCAGGGTGATGGTGGAAATAGATTACCATGAGAATTATATAGCAGTCTTCAACGCATAGAAGTTTTGGCAAAACTAGTTAGGAAGTTAATTTTGATTCTAAATATAATGTCATTATGGTGTTTATTATAAGCCACTTATTAGGAAGATTTTTGTTCTTAAATATAAGTTACTTGTAGGGAAAATGACACAAAAATGACATTTAAACTTGAAAATGCCAAAATAGTCACTTGAATTTGCAAAATCTTAATTTAGTCATAAGTAACCGGTTTGACACTTATAAATTTACTGAAATGACATATTGTTCTTTATTTTATTTATTGTTTTTTAAAAAACCAAATGCCCCCACTGGTCGCTGAAGCTCCAGTGCCGACAGTGACTGCCGGAGCTTAGGCTGGAGCTTAGGTGGCTGTTGTTCCCGAAGCTTCAGCGGCCTCTGCCAATCAGTTGCCAGAGCTCCGGTGGCAGCAAATAAGTTCAGTTACAACTTCAGTAAAATAATTAACAAGTTTTGTTACGCTATTAATAAGTTCAGTATAGTGGTTAACAATAGGTTTTTCAGAAAATTCAAAAAGTAGTATTTTTACAACTTCAATAATGCCCTTAACAAGTTGCGCAAATCTTTTAATAACTACGATATAGTTTTTAATAACAGATTTTCTAAAAAATTTAAAAAAATGGCATTTTTACAACTTTAGTGACTACTTTTTTTGAAAATTTTTACAATTTCAGTAAAACGGTTAACAAGTTTTATAATGCTATTAACAAGTTCAGTATAACAGTTAATAATAGATTTTTCAGAAAATTCAAAAAGTAGTATTTTTACAACTTCAGTAATGCTATTAACAAATTTCATGACTCTATTAACAAGTTCGGTATAGCATTGAACAACAGGTTTTTTGGAAAATTCAAAAAGCCACATTTTTACAATTTCAGTAACACGGTTAACAAGTCATTATATGATATTAACAATACGTATGGGAGAACTTTGACAAGAAAATACTGCTGGGAAAATAGAACCATTTTTTTTAATACCACACACTTCGACATCAAGAAGAGTGGCTGTGAAGTAAACAACCAAAATTTATTCCAATAAACTGACCGAAATGAATGCGAGAAGGAGAAGAAAAAAATACCCTGATTCCTATAAGAAGGATCCGTCGCTCTCAACAAAAGCAGGAGCTCCTCTATGAATGGGCAACAAATACTTAATTTCAACAAAATGCAAAGCTACGTCAAAGCACCTTAACAAAATAACGTAACAATTACTAATGTTTTGACAGATATAAATTGGTATATGGTTTCTTACTAGTTTCACTCTTGGCATCAATAGGCTCCTCAAAGGACAAAAGAAATATCAAATATCAAGCACGACCTATATCCAATAGGTGTAAAATGCTAGAAAAAATAAGAAGAGATAGGAGCAGGTAAACAGAACCGCAGAATCACATCTACAGACAAAAGCCAAAGCTTAGTGGACGTGAATCGATATAGAAGTTGAAGATAAATAGACTTCAATTTCAATCATCACAGTATTTTTAACCACGATCCTCATAAATCATACCATGAACCTACAACAAAACCTTTGAACACTATGGTTTTCCAACTACTCTATGCTGTAACTTCAGAGCACATTTAAAGAAAAGGGTACACGCACTTGGGTCAATTTCCCATGGGAGAAAAAATACACTCGGAACTATGAAACACTATAAGCCTACAGCTTCACGATATAATTGACTAAACTTTGTCACCAAATCAAATTACCGAACTCGAAAAACAGCAACCAGGAAACTCAATCTACAAATAGAATGTGACACGAGACTTACGGTAATAAGAGGCAAAATCTTGAGCCCTTCAGTTTTGTTCATATAGAAATATTTCTCACCCAGAAGCTGGGTCCCCTCCAACGCCAATCGATTCGAATGGCTCTAAAACGCAATCAAGATAAGAGGCAACCTTCCTGTTGACACCCTTGCCAACGAACGCATTAACTATTTTCCTACCACCAGTTCCAGTATCCTTCTTAGCCGGCGGAGGCGTAGGAGCTGAGGCTGTGGCACCTCTAGCATACTCAATGGCACAGTTGAGTAAAATAAGAGCCGAAGGTATATATTTCTGAGTCCCAACGTTAAAATTTTTGAAAGACCGACTTCTCAAAATTAACCAACAACTTAACGGCTATTTTTATTCAAATTACTAGAGGAAACAGATCGGCTGAAATCCAATTCTAATTTGATCATTGATCAGATGGGTAATTTAGACTTCAAATTATCGTCTAGGCCATTGAAATAATTGATGGCGAAAGCCTATGTCTGGGAAAAAAGCTGAGAGGTATTGTTAATTTAATTTAAATAATAATACAGTCTCTAAATTATTTTTTTCTTTAATAAAAATAGGTTTTGGTTTGGGGGTGATTATTGCAATTCTATAGTTCATAAATCAGTGGCGAAAGTTAGGCTTGACAATTGATGTGTGGATTGATTCCGACGTATCACAACTAATAATTATTAATTTATTATAGAGGAACCTAATTAATTTTTTTATTTTTAAGAACCGCATATTTCTAATTATCTTAAAACATCCAATTATATTATTCAGGTTGGATTTAAAATTGGTATATATTTTTGAATTATTTCGTTAGTAGAATCGAATTACTTGTAATTAAGATATAAATTTAAAAAAACATTAATATAATTTTTGGTCCTTCAAGTTTATTCTTGTTTTGGTTTTGGTACCTCAAATTTTTTTATTTAAAATATTAATTCCTATAATTTAATAAAAACTTAGATCATTTTATCCCTTATAGTGCTAAATTATATAGTTTGAAATTTGAAGGGCTAAAACCAAATTATGCAAACTTGAAGAACCAAGTATTATATTAACCCATTAAAAAATGTTAATGTGCTTTGCTATCCCTCCGCCGAATTGTGAGGTTAGATTGTAACGGGATGAATGATTGAAATGCTAAATAAATCAAATATTAAATAATTATAAATTCTAATCATTGCTTTTATTCTGGCAAAAAAAAAATAATTGCTTTTATAGAACGGGTAATTTTTTGCTTTTATAGTAATTTCAACTTGAACTTTTATCTAATTGTAAAATCAATCTAATTGTATTTAGATTTCAAATCAGTCCAATCCTATTTAAGTTTAGAACTAATAAATTTTTATTATTAGAAGGGAATATAAAATCTAATTATATTTCAGGTTGAATTTCATTCCCCTCTCCCTCTATATGTTTAAATTATAAGATATAAATTAATTTTTTTCTGAACGGGTACTTCTCTCATTATGAATTTAGATTATAACAAGTATAATTATTCAAATATTAAATACTTCGGACTATTAAATAATTATAAATTCTAATAATTACACAATAATTAAAAGGAAAAATGATATAAAAAGAAGTTGAAAATTGTAATATTATAGTTAAGGCACCTAAGACTTCAAAATCCCAGAGGAGAAAGTGATGCATGATCGGATATTTTGTTCATATAATTAAATGACTAAAATGCCCTTATATCAAAAAATTTATTAACAAGTTGTGAATTGACAATAACAAGTATTAAATAGCAAATGATAAGAAATGTACCAGTAATGACAAGTTATTTATTAATAAGTTGTGAACTGATAATAACAAGTGTTAAATAGCTAATGACAAAAAATTGTACTGGTAATGATAGATTTGATAGTTTTTTTTTTTAATCTAATACAAAGACATTTGAGTCATTTGACTATATTTACAAAATATCCGATCAGGCACTACTTCCTTCTTTGGGATTTTGAATTCTTGGGTGCCTAAGTGAGAATATTATAATTTTTAACTTCTTTTTATGTATTTTCCCTAATTAAAACTTGGATTTGTAAATAATCATAAGAGATAATATTATTTACATGTCAGATTATTCAAATCCCATTTGAATTTGAAAATAAAACCTAATTATTAAAGAAGCAGTGTTCTGTCTTAATTTCTTGGAAAAATGATAGAAAAATAATTCTTAAATTTCAAAATTCCTAAATGGTCATTTAAATGAACAAAATTTCAGTTTAGCTATAAACGACTAAATTGGGATTTGCAAATTTGGTGAAATGACTCTTGCCCTTTATTTAAAAAAAAAAAAACACCATCACCGGCTGGCTGGGTGTTGGAGCTCTAGTGATGGCGGCAGCGGTCGGAGTTTAGGTGGGTTACCATCATCAGAGCTCCAACGAATGGTCATTGGGTAACCTTTTTTTTTTGGAGATTTTTAATGCAGTTAACAAATTTTTTAACACTATTAGTAAGTTCAGTATAGCAGTTAGCTATAAGTTTTTTTAGAAAATTCAAAAAGTAATATTTTTATGACTTTAGTAATGTAATTAATAAGTTCTGTAATACTATTAACAAGTTTGATATAGCAGTTAAATGAGTAGAATTTTAGTTTAGGTATAACTGACTAAATTGGGATTTGCAAATTTGGTGAAATGACCATATTGGTCTTTATTTTTCTTCAAAAAAATTACTAAATACCCTCACTGCTTGACTGGGTGGTGGAGCTCCCGTGATAGTAGCGGCCGTTAGAGTTCAAGTGAGTGCCATCATCGGAGCTTTAGCGGTCGGTCATTTGGCAACTATTTTGTTGGAGATTTTTACAACTGTAATAATGTAGTTAACAATTTTTTTAATGCTATTAACAAGTTCGGTATAGCAGTTAACTATATGTTTTTTAGAAAATTCAAAAAGTAACATTTTTATAATTTTCGTAACGTGGTTAACAAGTTGTGTAACGCTATTAACAAGTTTGATATAGCAGTTGACAGCAAGTTTCCAAGAAATTCAAAAAGATGAATTTCTTTAACTTTAGTAATGCGGTTAACGAGTCATGTAATGATATTAATAACTCTCATAGCACTATTAACAAAATTTCCCTATGAAGATTAATGTTTTTAATATTAGCTCCTTACGGAAGTTGTACATCAAAATTTTTTCCTTTATTAGATAGTCATTATGGTTATGAGAATTGTTAATATCATTATATAACTTGTTGTTAATAGTATTATAAGAGTTGTTAATATTATTACATGACTAGTTATTAAAGTTGTTAATAGTATTATGAATGTTGTTAATATTGTTACATGATTTGTTAGTTAGGAGGTTATTAAAGTCCTAAAAATATCACTTTTTGAATTTTTTTTAAAAAACCTGTTATTAACTGCTTGCTATATTGAACATGCTAATAGCATTATAGAACTTGTTAACCGAGTTATTAGAGTTGTAAAAATACTACTTTTTGAATTTTTTGAAATATTTGTTGTTAACTGCTATATCAAAATTGTTAATAGTGTTAAAGAACTTAACAACTGCCTTGCTGAAGTTGTAAAAATTCTCAAAAAAATAATTGCTGAACGACTGGCTGCTAGAGCTTTGGTGATGACGGCCAACCTGAACTTCCACAGCCACCGTACTGGAGCTCCGGTGACCGGCCAGCCAGTAAAGGTGCTTGGTGTTTTTTTTCCCCCAAAGAAAATAGATGTCAATATGGTCATTTTAGCAAATTTACAAATTCCAATTTAGTCACTTATATCTAAACTGAAATTTTGCTTATTTAAGTAACTATTTGGGAATTTTTAGCTTCAAGAATTATTTTTCGGTCATTATCCCTAATTTCTTCATGTATGATTTTGGAGGATGGGTCAATAAATAGTGTAATGAGAAAAACATTATATGGTAAATTCATCGCTGTTTTTTTAAAAACTGTTAGTCACTTTGCCCAACAAAAACTTACAATGTGATGGTAGTACAAGATTTTGAAATATACAATTAAGAAGAAGATCAATTCGTTTTATTTATAAAGAGTTAATTAAGGCTATTTTTAATTTATATATTAAACTAGTTGTTCGCTTTGAACGGTAGAGTGCTAAAAGGATCCCAGTGAAAGAAATATATATTCCGGATATATTTGGTATATAAATTATAGTTAGAAGAAGAAAATGAAATAAATAATTTACAAATTTTATTAAATAGTTTATTACTCTTTTCTTCATATTGATTACATATCGTTAACGAATAAGGTCAAAAAATATAGGGAGAATTTCACAAAAAAAGAAAGTTAAAATCACTAAATTTCAAATCAAGTTTGGTTTCCACACTTTAATAAGTTTTCACAGCACTTGACTTCATTTGACTTGCAAATAACAATATATTTTTATAAAAGCTCCTTATTTAGAATTTAATAATTTCAAGCTCCTTTTTATGAGATTCTCCCAAAAATGCACTGTTAACGAATATTAACTAAAAGGGCAAAAATATAGTGGGCTAAAAATGAAAGAAACTAATAAAAAATGTGGTTCATTACCGTATCATCTATTGCTTATAACGATCACGCCTTTAGAAACAAGATCTATTATCATTCATGATATGTTTTGAAGACACCAACAATATTTGTTTTTTTCCTTTTCCCATTAGAAAAACTTTTGCTTTGGCTTTAGTTTTTCCCATTATGGTAGTGAGTTTCTCAGTTTCCACCTTCTTATCTCGTTTCTTATTTATTTCTTTTTTTTAAAAAATTCATGTTAAAGCTATGGATTTTGGGGATTAGATTATTCTTCGTTTTTTTAATTTCATATTTTCTGTACTCTGGAATTGAACTTTAACGATGAATAATTACGCAGCAAAGCCTTCCATATTGTTTTACTTCACATCACTATATATTATATTTATATATATATATATATTTGTCCTGGAAACAGGTAATTAAACACGTGATTATTTGAATCTCTATCTAGTAATACTTTCATTGATGATCCTCAATGGTGTGGGGTTAAGTTTTCATATTGGTTAATTGACTTCCTTCGTTAGCGGTGTTCTAAATGCATTAGTAGACTTCATCATGAAACAAATGCTAATCGGTGGTGAAGAAATTGTTTTTAAATGCATTTATAAATAGGCTTTAATTTGAGATTTATATGAAATTAAACAACGAAGATTAAAATGCATATTTATGCGTGATATTATAGTTTGATCTCTATAAGCGTGGACGTTAGATATTTCATGGTAGTCTTTTGAAGATAATTTACGAAATAAATTAAATACACAATCATGTTAATTATTAAAGGAAAAAAAAACAAAAAGAAAAACTCTTTCATCACAACAAATATATTATTATACAGTGGTATCACATTCAAAGTTCAACCACACAATCCTTGTAAATGAGTTTACATATTCATCAATTATATCATTGTTATTGAAAAGCATAATATGATTACCGGAGAGATAAATCACTCATCTCTTCTGAAAATTTATGTATATCTCAATGCTTCGTTTGTGTTCTAGCCTTGGAGTTGGTTTTTATAGAGGGGCAGATTGTTGTGTCCTTGTGTATGATGTTAATGTTATAAGGTCTTTCGATACCCTTGACACATGGCGTGAGGAATTTCTCGAACAGATCCTTTTTCTTTCCCTTTATCCTGTTATTTTCATTGCTTTGGTTCATTTGCATGCTTCGTTCTGCATATTTTCTCATGTGAAATGAAATTTAAAAACAGTAAGCCTCACATTTGAACTGCTTAATTCTCCTAGGTAACTTCTATTGTAGACTTGTGCTTGGTGTTCAGGATGGGAAATTATAGGGAAGAAGAGCGCATAAAATATTTCTTAAATGGGATGGTCCTGGCTGAAGTATGTTTCTCGTGTTTTACACTTTCATCTCTTGGCTTTTATTTCCTTTCATTTGAGAGGTTGTTTAGACGCTTTTCACACTGGAATCTTTATCATGCTTTTGCCTTTAGATTCCTGTTTTACACTTTCATCTGTTGGACCTTAATTCCCTTCATTTGAAAGGGTGTCTTGATTCTTTTCAGTGTCAGTCTTTAGCATGCTTTTGTTTGTAGATAAAAAACTGTGTTATTGCATGATATCTTGATCAAGATCATCACATAACAGTTAGTAGATATGCTATAGGATCATAATCTAAAGGCTTGGAGCTTCCGTTGGATGTTCTGCTCATAGATTGTTTGCGGGAGTTTCACTTGTGGATTTTCAGAGAGATTGAGAATCCTTTTCCAGTTCGACTACATGTTAATAACCCAGTCTCCCAAAAACTTAAGCTCCTACTATTAAGAGAGGCCCAAGATTGATTTTACTAATACATACTTCACACCCTTCACATGGAAACCTTGTGTTGAAACGAATCTAATTAGAAAAATGAGGGCAGAAGGAATTAAAGTCTTGACTGTGACTATGTAATTATCTCACTGATAGCATGTCAAAATCAGTTTTCCCAATGGGTTAAGTTGTTAGGAAAGGTTGAAAACATGTTTATTTTACAGATGGGAAATTTTATAATGGGTTTTTCATAATAAAAAGGAAATCCTTGTTTAAGTGATATTATTAGAAGCTTTAAAGGGTGGGAAGGATGCGTCAATATATATTAGAAAAACTACCTCAGCATTTGCTATTCACAAGTCTAAATATTGCGATTTATTTATTAGACTTTGCATAATACATATACCCTAATATCTAATTTATAATTATAAACAATTGAAATAAATTAATATCTCTATTGACTATTTATATATGTAATAAAATTACAGCAAGTTATTCTATTCATAAATTATAAATAGTGTGACTCATTTTTCAAATGTTAGGGCCTGATATCCGGTTTAAAATGTTACTCTTCCTGATGATTTGGCAGCAGCTTTTGTAGAGAACTTTTAAATCTTTTATGGGTTCTCCATTGTGAAGTATAAAACTGGCATACCTAAACAATAGTGTTTACTTCACATATGAACACACTGCTAATGATTCATTATCCCCCTTGAAAAGAATCCACTTCCACTTCATAATATGCTGCCCAATGCAGAAAAGCTAGAATAAATACTTCTAAACCATTATACTCCTCCGGTCCTTTATAGGATCCAATTGTTGAGTTGGTTTTGGTCCTAAATATAAGACCCATTTCTCATATTTATCAATTTTCTCTACATTACCTCTATGAATACTCCCTCAACCATAATCAAGTAGAAGAGGAAGAGAGGGTATTAAGAAAGATGATTATGGTATTTTAGGAAAAACGTGTCACATTTCTTATAATTGACTAATTTACCTAACTTCCTTAATTTAATCAAATTAATTAAATGGGTCATATATTAAGGACCGGAGGAGTAGCAAATTCAACACTGGATAAAAATTGATTCCTCATTTCTGTTCACATGCTAACAGTGGCCAGTCCTGTTATTTGTTAGCCATTGAAATACAGCCAAAATAAAAACAAAAAGACGAAGAAGAAGAGGTAAACATGAAAGAACTGAACAATTAGGAAAGAACTTTAAAATGATTGTGACTTGAGTCAATTGATTCCTTTTAGCATAATCCACGGACCATGTCTCCAATATATGGAGTCATTTTTATTGATAACTGATAAACTTGTTGTTTAGCTATCAAAATACTAGAATTAAACTCCTATAGTGCAGTGGAGTCAACCCTAGGTCAGTTCTCTTTGATCTCTAGCTTTTAGAATTTCCAATTAATGAAGTTTAATTACAAATTAAGAGAAGAGACAGTGATTTAAATTCTTTATTTCTAATTGTCTAGAACTAATTGTTTTTCTGTATTGTAGTGATTAAGTGGAGGAATGGAATGTGATAGGAGATGATATGTGATTAGCAACTCCTAGAGATAGTGTTCATGCTTGCCTAACTTTTCTCTAGGATATGGAATTTATTTAACTGCTGGTCAGATTGCAAACATCCAAGATGTCACTTGATTCAAGTATAATAGCAACATGAAATCATCCTAATATCACAGAATTAACTTCAGCCACCAGTATATTTTTAATTACCACTTGGTTTTCAGTTGTGAAAAGAAAGCAAATTTGGACAGAGATTACTCTACTAGCAACCTTCCACAATTTAATCACATCTAAAAAACAATATTATGTCTAAAATGCAAATGTATCAAATTAATCTTGAAACCAGAAAGCAGTATGTCTTAATCAAGAGGAGCATCCAGAACTGCAAGCAATCATAAAGGAGATCGTCCTCCTCAAATGACACATTTAATTGAGAGATCATACAAATTCAGAATCACAGTGTCTAATAAACTTAAATCTAAGCTAATTAGAAGTGAGAATCTGAATCTAGAGAAGAAACAAGAAGAACTCCCTTTGTGGCACATCAGTTCCAGCAATCAACACCTCCCTAGGGGTCGAATGGATCAATCATTCATTTCCAGTATGTCTCACATGGAGCCTCACTCACCATGAGGCCTCTAGTTTTAGACTATGTCATCCATCTTGTTATTAAACCTTTTTTTTTTTTGGGAGGAACTTGATTCATAATATCATATTTTCTTGATTATGTGGGTTCCAAAAATTGGCAATTTTGACGCTGCTGTTGCTTTATTACCTTTAATTTTAATTTTTCCCCTATTTTCTTCATTTAGCCCTTTTATCTACACTTGGCATTTTTGTCAGTATCTTATATATAGTGCTTTGATATCGTTTTAACCGAAGTAGAAGATAGCAATGTTTTGATTATGGGAAATATATCCTCTGTACACATGAAGTTATGAGAGTGCACTGCATTGGTTGCTTGTTTCTTTTTATTTGAAGTGATTTGAGTCTACCCATTGTGATGGTGTTGATATTTGTTTGATGAGGATGCATAGCTGGAGTACAGGACTTGATCAAAATTTCTTTTCTTTTGCAATATTTGATTCTGTTACATATTTATACTCGTCATCATTATTATGTCAAAATTTGACAGCCCTTTTCATCCTTTGACTTATGTTTTCTGACTGAAGATGAGCTCCTATTGAGGTAAAAGTTTCATGGAAATTTCTGTTTCTATTGCTTGAAAATGAGGTTGATATTGATGTGGGAGACAGTCGAGCGCTAAGCAGACGGTGATGTGTTTTGAAGTTTTCTTATAGCCTTTTTTTTAATATAAAAATAGTTTTTAAAAAGAAAAATTTTGTAAGAGGAGTAATTGGACTGGGGATCTTTTTCCCAAACTATCGCCCTTCCTACCACCTGAGGAGCCTCATGTGGTTATCTTGAATTCAAGTGTCTAAGAAAAAAGCATTGGAGTGGTGTGCGTTAAAAGGAAATATTCCTTATTTCGAGACATCTGCTAAAGAGGACTACAATATAGATGTTGCTTTTTTGTGTATTGCAAAGACTGCTCTAGCTAATGAGCAAGGGCAGAACATGTAAGTTTTGCTTTGAACTTGTGTGCACATACATATCAAGATATTTACATCCAATATATATATATATATATATTTATATAGCGTGTGTGTGTAAAATGTAGGATATTTGTCTCAACCTTTAGTAAGAATTATGGAACCTTAAGCAACCTAATCATATTTTGAAATTAGCAGAACAATCTTACTAGCTAAACACTCAGTCGTAAATGATAGCAAGTGATCATTGAAAACAGAGCATAAAGGACATATACATGACAGCAAATAATGTTCCATTCTTAATTGCACATACTTTCAAGATATTCCAGACATATACTAATGATTTTCCACTCTTATCGTCTTTCTTGTTATTCAGTCGGTTAGATTGGTTTGTGTTGGGAACTCACATTTGACCTTTGACTTGATTATTTTGTTGATTGTGATGCATTTGTTCAATTGATTTGTCACGAGTTGTTTAAGCTTATGTATTCATGTTCCTTCATAACAAAGTTGTTTAAGCAAAATGTTGTAAATGGCCTTTTATTGACAGTGCCCTTGATGTTAGGCTATTCTATTCTAAAGGACTTTGGTATCACAAAATCTCCTATTCTATTTCTTGGGCAAACAAAGTTCTTTTTTCTTTTCTCTCTGTTTTTATTATTTGGGTTGAACTTGATTATTTCTAGTTACAGGTTTTGTCAAATGGAGTATTGCTTCTCAAAGATAGTGCATTGAATCTTGTTTTTAACAAATTCTAATAGGTGATTAAGCTTTGTATGAAATCAAAACAAGCAAAGCTTGAATAGACTTTTCTGCATGATATTATAATTTGGTCTTTAAAGTGTAGATGTTATGTCTTTAATGGTACTTTTTTGAAGATAATTTATGAAATAGATAGATAATTATGTATTGCTTAATTTTATCTGTAATGCATCTATTAAGACCACAACTATTTCATCACAATAAATATATTACAGCGATATGACATTCAAAGTTGAACTACACAATCCTTGTAAATGAGTTTATTCATCAACAACTTCATCATTATTGAAAAACATAATATGATTACGAGAGAGATAAATCACTTGTCTTTTAAAAACACCAAACTTCCAGATGCAAATTTCTCCTCAGTTTGCTTTCACCAGTAGCAACGGTATTGCAGTTTATACCACATGCGATCAATGAATTGGAAATAAGCATGCCTCCATGAACTACTATAGAGCAAAGGACCCACCACTGCCCAGAACCCCACAATAAATCCAAATGCCATACTCACAAAGAACCAATTGATTCCTTTCACATGATGGACTTCTTCTTTGTTGCTAGAGTTGTTTGACGAACAACTATTGTTGAGTGGAGGACCATATAAGTCGTAATTGCCAACAAAACTTGATGCTTCAAAGCTTTGAATTTGGGTCCCTGTTGGAATTTTTCCTGTCAAATTATTGTAAGACAAGTTTAGCATGCTCAAAAAGCTCAATTTTGACATGCTTGATGGGATTTCACCTGTAAGATGGTTTCTTGAGAAATCCATAGTCTCTAGTGATTCCATATTGCCAATATTTTGAGGAATTTGGCCAATAAATGATTATTTGAAAGGTTCAAAAAATGAAGTCCCTTAAGTCCTGTAAGTTCTGTTGGTATCTCTCCAGATAATTCATTATTTGAGAAGTCGATGCTAGTAATGAGACCAAGGTTGGAGCTGTAATCATAAACCCTTTCTTTCAGTAATAATGGCTCAACTAACAATTGAACAACACTTCCTGGAAAATAAATGTATGACTCTAAACTATTATTTATTACCAGCATGGCACTCAAATGGTTTACACATTTTGGAATATATCCTGTCAACTCGTTATGCGCGAGGTCCAAGATTTGTAAGACACTCATGTGGCAAATTTGATGAGGAATTGGACCAGAAAATTTGTTTGATCTGAGAACAAAAATCTTTAAATTTGATAAACTTCGTCCAACCCAAGATGGAATCATTCCTGAAAATTGATTCTCTCCCAGATCCAAGGAAATCAGGCTGCTTCTGTTCTTCAAAAAACTTGGTAAATTTCCAGAAAAACTATTGTTACGAAGGTTCAACATTTTCAATCGTGGCAAGGATAACATGGATGGCTGTAAAATTCCAGTGAAATGGTTGTTTCCTAAGTTCACTGCCATGAGATATGGCCACCTCGCCCAGCAATCAGGTACTTTACCTGATAAATTATTTGATGCCAAATTAAGAAAACCTAACTCCATCTCCTCTTGTTTATGACACAAAAAGTGAGTAATGGATCCTGAAAACTGGTTGCTTGAGAGGTCTAAGTATTCCGTATTTTGTGATACATACGGTAATTGGCCATATAACTTATTTGAGCTTAGATCAACAATTCCAAAAGAATAGTTTATCAGTGTATTCGAAAGCTCTCCTTCAATATGATTGTGGGAGAGATTCAAATAGTGGAGATTTCCAGCTGTGCCCCAAAATGAAGTTGGAATTGAATCACAAATCTTGTTGTCGGAGATGTCCAAATATCGAAGATGCTTTAGTGATTGAATCCATGATGGAAAGTGAGGACCAAAATTCAAAGAAGCCAAATTTAACTGCTCCAAAAGTTGGAAAGGAGGATCCCAATTAGGGTCGAGCTTTAAATTGAGTTGGTTTTTTTGTACCCCTAATACTTGCAAGTGGGTAAAATTAACAAGGTGGGCTTCTTTGACAACTCCTTGAAAAAGATTATGTCCCAAACTAAGGAAATTCAATTTACAGAGTGATCCTAGAATTTTGAAAGGATTTCCTTCAAGTTGATTTTCATAGAGATCAAGATACATCAAAGATGTTAGATTTCCAAATGATATAGGAATTGCACTTTCAAAAGTGTTGTTCCAAAGATCAAGACATATCAAAGATTTAATGTTTCCTAATGAGTCAGGAAGTGCACCTTTCATGGAATTGCTATATAGATCAAGATATTTTAGAGATGCAAGGTTTTCCAATGAGTTAGGTATTGCACCTTGAATGGAGTTATAAGAAAGATCAAGTTGGACAAGATTCTTAAGAAGACCAATTTGGTCAGTGAGATGGCCAGATAATTGAGAACCACTCATATAAAAAATCTCTAGTGCATGAGAAACACATCTTTCTAAAAGAATTTTTAATATTTGAGAAATTTGTTGGTTGCACTTCATGTTTGAAATATCCAGTTTTTTCAAATTGCAAAGACTTCCCATAGAAGTTGGAATCGATCCTTCTAAAAGATTTCCATATAAATCAAGAGTAACAAGAGAAGTCAAGTTTCCAACATTCATAGAAATTGTGCCAACCAAGTGGTTTTGAGAGAGAATGAGGGACTTTAAATGACTAAAACTGTACAACCAATCAGGAAGAGAAGAGTTGAACTGATTGTCAGATAAATCAAGATGTTGAAGGAGAGTTAAGTTTTGAATACTAACTGGGATGGGACCTTGAAAACCATTACTGTTTAATTGAAGATGAACTAATCTTTTCAGTTGAAATACCCAATTTGGAATCAATGAAGTGCCCAATTCAGAATCAGAAAGATGAAGGATGGCTAAAGATGAAAAGTTTAAGGTTGATGGTTCAAAATGATGGTTCAAATCACATCCTAACAAGTGCAACTCTCTCAGGGAACGAAGTGAATCTAGATCCTGCAACCAGTCAAAGGTGTTGGATAGGTTTAAATCAATCAGCTCAAGATGCTGAAGAGAAGAAAGAGCTGAAACCCATTGGAGGTTTTCAACATGTCCGAGATGAAGATTGATTAGATTTGAAAGGTTTCCAATTTGATGGGGGATGCTTCCACCAAACTGATTATATCTAAGATCAAGATATTGCAAATTGGAGAGATTTCCAATTTGACGAGGAATGCTTCCATTAAATTCATTTTCTCCGAGACCAAGATATTGTAAATTGGAGAGTTTTCCAATTTGATGAGGAATGCTTCCTTCCAAAACATTGCCTCCAAGGTCAAGATAGATCAGATCGGAAAGATTCCAAAACTGAAGAGGAATGCTTCCAGCAAATCCAGCATTAGATAGGTTAAGATATGTCAAGCTTGTCATTGAGCCAAGAAAACCAGGTATTTGCATGCCTCCAAAATCATTACTGCTCAAATCCAAATAATTCAAATGCTTCAAGTCAAGCAAGGAAGAATGTACCTCACCACCAAACATTAATGTCTCATACAAATCATAGCCGCCAAACTGTAAAATAGGTGGATTCGTGAGGTGGAGCTCAAGAATATGGCCTGTGATGTTGTGGCAAGTAACTGCAGCCCAGCTGCAGCAATTTGCATGGAGAGACCAAGAGGTTAGCCTGTTTGAAGGATCTGAGAGATGACTCTTCATCTTAAGTAAGGCATCTCGCTCACTTGGAAGGCACTGAACCTCATAAGATGTTCTGCAAATGCATAAATCAACATTTGATAAGGTAAGTAACCAAAGAAAAACAACCACGACGATATTGCAAGAACCATCCATGACTACTGATAATAGCGCAAAAGGAATTGACCATTATCAACATAGAAGTAGATTAAACCAAAATCCACAACTGATAACCATAGCGTCGTATTGAGACTCATGACTTCGTAGACTGAAGAAGTCAAAATCATGAGCAGCAATTTTTTTTTTCCTCAAAAAGTTGTAGAATAGATTGTGGAGCTGTAAGGAATATTTAAATTAAAATTATTGCCGTGAGATTTGAGATCTTTTATTATATTAAAATTTGTTCTGAAAAAAAAAATAGAACATTTGTTAATGATATAATTATCTCCTAATTGATAGTGCGCTATACTCTTCTAGTCTTATTTATAAAGAAGAGAAAATGATTTTCTTGATCCTATGTATAAATCATCTTATTAAATTTTTAATATGAAGGTAATATTCTATCATTCATTTATTATAATGTAGATTATTATTTTTTTAAAGATATAATATAAACTAAAAATAAAGTTAACATTTTATTATATTTTAAAAGAAAATTAATTCAGTTTAAAATTTTTCTTATATAAAATATACTAAAAATATCACATAAATAGAATCACATCACATCACATTATAATATAAGAAAGTTATAACTCAAGCTGCTTGGAAGAATAATGGCCCATCATCTGATTAATTGATATGGATCGGACGTTCTCTGTTATTTCCTAACTTGCCGTGTGGTTAGGTTCGGAGCCGCGCGTATCGATCGCGTCTAGGTTTGTAGAAAAATCAATCACATAATTAAAGGAAATTTATTTCATCCATCAAGTCCTAACTAAGAGAAATTCTTGTATAGTTTTAGTGCACCACGTAACTCATGCTCTCACTAATTGTAATGCACCAACTCATCTTTATTTTAATCCTATCTGGAATCCACTCATCTCATTCCAGCTTCACCTTTCCACCTCCGATTGCCCTCGTGTCAACCTTGCAAAAATGAAAAAACCTCCCTCCGCCGCCTCCTACCCCTTTCGCCGCCGCACATGAAGGCGGATGGTTCGGGGTTGAGTCCAACATCTTCCCGCCACGGCAATCGCAGTCTTCACTAGCCCTGTTCACAAGAGGAAGAAGGAAGAAGAAGTGGGTTATGTCTTCCCCCCTCCCTCCTTCTCCTTTTCCTCCCATAACTCTCGCCGATCCCACCCCAACCCCACCAACGATTCTGCCTCTCACCTCCTTCTCTGCCACTGGACCCCCATCCCTGCCTCCTCTGCTTCTCCCGCAGACAATAGCTCCACTAATGCCTCCGATGAACCTCCCAGGCGGAAGTTCCGCTTATTTATTTATTTTATTTCTCAAACTGTTTCGATTTTTAGCCTTTCTTTTTTGTGGTTTCTGGATGGACGGTAATCTTTAGTGTGATTGAGGTCCTTTTCAAATGAAGATTGAGGATAATAGTATGAAGCTTGAGGATGAATTGATTTGTGTTTTTTTTTTTATTTCTATGTACGAGCTGAAGCTGAAGAAATTTCTTCGGAACTGCTAGTTTCCAATTTCAAAGTCAGCATAATTCTTTGATTTTTTCTATTCAGCTAGCATCACACTGCTCGCATAGTTTCTTTTTGTTCATGATTTTGACTTCTTCAGTCTACGAAGTCATGAGTCTCAATACGACGCTATGGTTATCAGTTGTGGATTTTGGTTTAATCTACTTCTATGTTGTTAATCAGACTGATGTCATTCATATTGTCAGTATTAATCAGAGACTATGTTGGTCTCAGAGCAAGAGAAATATGTCCACCAGTGGCTTGAGGTTGAGGAGAGGGTTGGATTCACATCCAGTTAATTTGTCCTTCAAATATGATGATGACTCTGGCTATTTTTACATTTACAGAGTTGCAATAGCAGGTCCTCCCCCCCCCCCTTCAAAAAAAAAAAATTGTTTGTGAAGTTTTTACTTATTTTCTTTTTAATTGTTATTTACTTGCAATTATGTTGGAACTGATGGAGACTAAATTCTTGAGCCGAAAAGGAGTGGGCGAGGTAGCAGAAAGGTCCATTTGGAAAAGCAACAAAAATCAAGATATGATCCCTCATAATTGGAACACAGGGAAGCACATTCACAAACCCGTAGACCAACAAATACAATTGCACAAAACAAAAGAAGTTTCAAAGTTGCTGTGATTGGATATTGATGGTAATTGAAGATTGGATATTGCTTTCTCACGATGACATCATGTAGGACGAACACCGAGTGAATTTTGTTTGTTGATATTTTTGGTTAAATGTATTTTGTTGTACTGGTTGTGTTTCAATGGGGTTAAGTTTGCTAGCTATGATGTAAGTTTATATCCCCAGGGTGTGCATATTGCTTATGTAAATTCTGATTTAGTTTGCTATCAAGTTTAGAATGTTGAAAGGAACGAAATCTGTTAAATTATCCATGTTACATTCTCGAACTAGCAATTTGTGAAGCATTTGAAGCAAAAATGTTTGTTTTCACCAGATCTCATCTTCTCGAGAAATTCTTTACAGTTCTAGGATCTGTCTAAAACAAAATTACTTCCCTGGTTGATTATGCCCTCGATCACAAGAATAATAATGAAAAATATCGCTCCGAGTAGTGTGATACTAGCAGAAAAGATTAAATCAGAGAATTATATTGACTTTGAAATCACAGAAATGTTCAAAACTCGCAGTTCCCAAAAAAAATTTCCCCAGCTTCAGTCAGGATTAAGAAAGCCCAAAAAAGCACAAATAAGTTCATCTTCAAATTTCATAATAGTATTCACGATCTTCATTCGACAAGGACCTCAATCTCACTAAAGTTTACGTTGATCCAGAAATCACGGGGAAAAAAAACAAAAGAAGAAGAAGAAATCCATATTGTCTGAGAAATAAAATAAAAAAGAGAATACAAAGTGACGTCCTCCTGGGAGGTTCATCGGAGGAAGGGGTCTAGCAGCAAGGAGGAGGCGAGAGGCAGAATTGTTGGTGGAGTTGGAGTGGGATTGGCGAGACTTATGGGAGGAAACGGAGGAGGAGGGAGGGGGGAAGACGCAACCCACTTCTTCTTCCTTCTTCCTCTTGTGAACAGGGCTAGTGAAGATGGCGAGCACCGTAGCGGGAAGATGTTCGGCTCAACCCAGATCCATCCGCCTCCATGTGCGGCGATGAAGGGCGAAGGAGATAGAAGAGGGAGGTTTTTTAATTTTTGCGAGGTTGACAAAAGGCAGTCGAAGGTGGAAAGGTGAAGCTGGAATGAGATGAGTGGATGCCAGATAGGATTAATTTAACATGAGTTGGTGCGTTACAATTGGTCAGAACACGGATTACGCGGTACACTGAGAGTGTGTAAGAATTTCTCCCTAATTATTTCTTGCTTGAAAATCTTCCAAATATGAATAACAAGTGAATCCTATCTACTTCTCTTATCATATTTATAAGGTAGAAAGGGAATATTTTTCTTAGTGGTAGAGAAAGAATATTTTTCTTAATCCTATTTATAAGTCACTTTATTAGATTTTTAGCATGAATGTATTATTTTGTCCTTTATTTATTATAGTATAAATAGTTTTTTTTTAAATGGTGTATGTATCAAATAAGGATAAAGTTAAAAAGTAGTTATATTTTTTTTTAAAAAAAGTAGTTATATTTTAATAAATAGTTAATACAGTTTAAGATTTTTCTTGATTTGTGTGAAACATGCTGAAAATATCTTATAAATAGGACTAAATGAGTATATTTAAGAAAAGTTATTTGTTCAAGGGATGTTCACATTATTTAGCCATTGATTTTATGTTAAGAATATCGCCAAATTATAAATAATTTCAACATGACATCTAAGTACCTCGCCAACATATAATTCTATTTTGCACTATTATCATAAACACATCACCATTATCAATATTCAATGTAGTAATAACATGTATCAGAGTTGCACTATTTACCAGAAAAAGAAATGAAAAGAAGATGATGGGATTAATGGTGAATATTGAAAATCATTGTCGTGGGCCATTCTATGTACATATTTGTCTCCAAGAAGTTGACTAAGGAGTAATGACTAATTAACAGCCATACAACGTCGGTCCCAACTTTCAAATTTTCCACATTTGAATAGCTAGTGAAAAAGACTATTCACTGTTTGACAGGAGAAAAGTTGTTAAGTGCTCTCACTTTCATTCATAATACAAGTCATTTTAACTAATTTTTAAACCAAAAACTTAATAGTTAATTCATTAAATTTGTTTCAAATTGAATTTTTTTTTTAACTTTATCCATATTAAAAGACGTTGTGAAGGAGAGAAAAAATATAAGAGTTACATTTAAACATTAATTGTAAGGACAACATGGACAAATAAACATATTCATTACTCTTCAGGTAACTTATATTTTAAACCAAACTATTCTTCTAAAAGTGACTTGTATTATGGATTGTAAGGAATATGCGTTTGGAAAATCCTTTTATTATTGTGTGTATTACAAAGATCAAAGTATTTAACTGTTATTCAAGTCTTTCACCATTGACTTTGTACTCTTACACCCGTCAAGAACGCAAAGATAAACATATAATCAAGTCTCTAGGTGAAGGCCAAAAAGATATCAAGTCTCTAGAAAAAAGAAAATAGAATTGATAGGATAATCACAACAAAGTAAATTAATGAGGTCATTTCATAGGTGTTTGTATGTAAGTTGATCATAGATTAACAAACAACCACATTATTCCCAACGTGTGGAATGGGATTCCAACTTTGCTATTATTTTTGACCCAACTTTTAAGTTTTCCACACAAGAATAGTTCATGAAAGAAACTATTCATTATTTGGAGAAAATAAATTTTTAATGTGTTTTGGAAAATTATGTTTTTGTGGTTGTAAACTAACTTTTCATAATTGAATCCTTATTGAGAGATACTTATGTTTTAATGTTTAATATCTGGTCGTACCTCAAATAAAATTACTTTCAATAGAAAAATTTCACCTATAGTTAACAAAAAATCTTTCATAATTTTTCTGAGATAAAAAAGTCTTTTTCTATTAAGTCATATTTTTGTGCATGTTAAAATCGGCAGAGTTACGATCAAGAGCCTTTTTTCTGTCATAATTCAACCTTTTAATCTTTTTAAGTCTTTCGTCATTGACTTATTATCAGCTTTTGTTTCCGTCAACTATGGCAAATAGATATAGATGCAATCATAAAATTCATAAGACGTTCACATCCAAGCATCATGATTTTTCAAATTTTGAAAGAAAAAAACTTTAAAAATTCAAATTAATTTCTCCAAATTCCAAACGCTCAAAAACCTGAATGAATTCTGTTATGATTGGATAAATAATACATGGTCCCAACTATTTTCTTCTAGAAATTTGCCGCTTGGGTTGTGGAGCTTCAAGGAATATTTAAAATTATTACGATCACATTTCTGATCTTTTATTATATTAATTCTCGACTCTAATATAATGCATCCACAAGTTATAATATAAGAAATTTACGACTTAAGCTATTTAGAGTTATCACCTCAGCTCGCAAGACTTAATTCTTAAATGTATGATATGATAAAAGAAAATTAATTAAAACTCACTTCTGGTAGTTACATGGAATTTTACAACTATTATTATTGCTCTTGCTACATCTTAAATATTGGCAAGAAAAAAAAATCCTTGTTGGCTCATAATATATAGAATTTTTTTTATCACCGAATAATATAAATTTCTAAGATACTACTTCCATTTATATTGCTTGTAAACAAGGTTGATATTGATGGGGGAAATAGTCGAGTCGTAAGCAGACGGTGATGTGTTTTGAAGTTTTCTCATAGCCTTTTTTTTAATACAAATATATTTTTCAAAAAGAAAAATCTTGTAGGAGGAGTAATTAAACTCGTGATCTTTTTTTCAAACTATCATCCTTCCTACCACATAAGAAGCCTTATGTGGTTATCAAACTCAGGTATCTGAGAAGAAAGCATTGGATTGGTGTGCGTCAAAAGGAAATATTCCTTACTTCGAGACATCTGCTAAAGAGGACTACAATATAGATGCTGCTTTTCTGTGTAGTGCTAAGACTGCTCTAGCTAATGAGCAAGGGTAGGACATGCAAGTTTTGCTTTAAACTTGCGTGCACATATTCAAAATCATATTGAGATATTTATATAGCGTGTGTGTGTAAAATGTAGGATATTTGTCTCAATGTTCAGTAAGAATGATAGAAACCTTAAGAAACCTAATCATACTGGGAAATTAGCAGGACAATCTTACTAGGTAAACACTTAGTCGTAAATGATAGCAAGTGATCCTATAAAACAGAGCATCAAGGAAATATACATGACAGCAAATAATGTTCCATTCTTAATTAGCAAAGGCGTGGGTATGCATGCTAATGCAAAAAATTCCTACTGAGTTATCTATATACTTGGCCCTTTGACCCACATTTTTTTGGGTCCTGTAATGATTCTCCACCATTCCCGTCTTTCTTGTTATTCAGTCAGTGAGATCATTTTGTTGATTGTGATGCATTTGTTTAATTGATTTGCCATAAGTTGTTTAAGCTTATGTATTCATGCTCCTTCATAACAAAGTTGTTTAAGCAAAATGTTGTAAATGACATTTTATTGACAGTGCCCTTCTAAAGGACTTTGGTATCATAAAATCTCCTATTCTATTTCTTGGACAAACAAAGTTCTTTTTTCTTTTCTCTCTGTTTTTATTATTTGGGTTGAACTTGATTATTGATGGTTACAGGTTTTGGAAGATGGAGTATTGCTTCCTCAAAGACAATGCATTGAATCTAGTTTTTAACAAATGCTAATCAGTGATTAAGCTTTGTATGAAATCAAAACAAGCAAAGATTAAATAGAGTTTTATGCATGATATTATAGTTTGGTCTTTAAAGTGTAGACATTATATCTTTAATGGTACTTTTTTGAAGATAATTAATGAAATAGACAGATAATTACGTATTGCTTAGTTTTATCTGTAATGCATCTATTATGAGCACAACTCTTTCATCATAACAAATATATCATATGTATGACCTTCAAAGTTGAACCACACAATCCTTGTAAATGAGTTTATTCATCAATTACAACATCATTATTGAAAGCATAATATGATTAAAAGAGAGATAAATCACTTATCTTCTACAAACACCAACCTTCCAATGCAAATCTGGCCTAGTTTGCTTTCACCAGCAGCAACGGTATTGCAGTTTATACCACATGCGATCAATGAATTGGAAATAAGCATACTTCCATGAACTACTATAGAGCAAAGGACCCACCACTGCCCAGAACCCCACAATAAATCCAAATGCCATGTTGACAAAGAACCAATTGATTCCTTTCACATGATGGACTTCTTCTTCTTTGTTGCTGGAGCTGTTTGATGAACAATTATTGAGTGGAGGACCACATAAATCATAATTGCCAACAAAACTTGATGCTTCAAAGCTTTGTATTTGGGTCCCTGTTGGAATTTTTCCCATCAAATTATTGTAAGACAAGTTCAGCATGCTCAGAAAGCTCAATTTCAACATGCTTGGCGGGATTTCACCTGTAAGATGGTTTCTTGAGAAGTCCATAGTCTCCAGTGATTTCATATTGCCAATATTTTGAGGAATTTGGCCAACAAAATGATTATTTGAAAGGTTCAAAAAATGAAGTCCCTTAAGTCTTGTAAGTTCTGTTGGTATCTCTCCATATAATTCATTGTTTGACAAGTCGATACTAGTGATGAGACCAAGGTTGGAGCTGTAATCATAAACCCTTTCTTTCAACAATAATGGTTCAACTACCAATTGAAGATAATATACTTCTGTGAGAGAATGTATGACTTTAAACTATTATTTATTACCAACATGGCACTCAAATGGTTGACACATTTTGGAATATATCCTGTCAACTCGTTATGCGCGAGGTCCAAGATTTGTAAGACACTCATGTGGCAAATTTGATGAGGAATTGGACCAAAAAATTTGTTTGATCTCAGAACAAGAATCTTCAAATTTGATAAACTTCGTCCAACCCAAGATGGAATCATTCCTGAAAATTGATTCTCTCCCAGATCCAAGGAAATCAGGCTGCTTCTATTCTTCAAAAAACTTGGTAAATTTCCAGAAAAACTATTGTTGCGAAGGTTCAACATTTTCAATAGTGGCAAGGATAACATGGATGTCTGTAAAATTCCAGTGAAATGGTTGTTTCCTAAGTTCATTGCCACAAGATATGGCCACCTCGCCCAGCAATCAGGTACTTTACCTGATAAATTATTTGATGCCAAATTAAGAAAATGTAACCCTATCTCCTCTTGTTTATGACACAAAAAGTGAGTAATGGATCCTGAAAACTGGTTGCTTGAGAGGTCTAAGAATTGCACATTTTGTGATCCATACGGTAATTGGCCATGTAACTTATTTGAGCTTAGATCAACAAAACTTTCAAAAGAACAGTTTATCAGTGTATTCGAAAGCTCTCCTTCAATATGATTGTGGGAGAGATTCAAATAGCCGAGATTTCCAGTTGTGCCCCAAAACCAAGTTGGAATTGAATCACGAATCTTGTTGTCGGAGATGTCCAAATACGAAAGATGCTTTAGTGATTGAATCCATGATGGAAAGTGAGGACCAAAATTCGAAGAAGCCAAATTTAACTCCTCCAAAAGTTGGAAAGGAGGATCCCAATTAGGGTCCACTTTTAAATTGAGTTGGTTTTTTCGTACCCATAATACTTGCAAGTGGGTAAAATTAACAAGGTGGGCTTCTTTGACAACTCCTTGGAAAAGATTATACCCCAAATAAGGAAATTCAATTTACAGAGTGATCCAAGGATTTTGAAAGGATTTCCTTCAAGTTGATTTTCATTGAGATCAAGATACATCAAAGATGTTAGATTTCCAAATGATATAGGAATTGCACTTTTAAAAGTGTTGTTCCAAAGATCAAGATATATCAAAGACTTAATGTTTCCTAATGAGTCAAGAAGTGCACCTTGAATGGAGTTTTGAGAAAGATCAAGTTGAACAAGATTTTTAAGGAGACCAATTTGGTCAGTGAGATGGCCAGATAATTGAGAATCACTCATATAAAAAATCTCTAGTGCATGAGAAACACATCTTTCTGAAAGAATTTTTAATATTTGAGAAATTTGTTGGTTGCACTTCATGTTTGAAATATCCAGTTTTTTCAGGTTGCAAAGATTTCCCATAGAAGTTGGAATCGATCCTTCTAAAAGATTTCCATTTAAATCAAGAGTAACAAGAGAAGTCAAGTTTCCAACATTCATAGAAATTGCGCCAACCAAGTGGTTTTGAGAGAGAATGAGGGACTTTAAATGACTAAAACTGTACAACCAATCAGGAAGAGAAGAGTTGAACTGATTGTCAGATAAATCAAGATGTTGAAGGAGAGTTAAGTTTTGAATACTAACTGGGATGGGACCTTGAAAACCATTACTGTTTAATTGAAGATGAACTAATCTTTTCAGTTGAAATACCCAATTTGGAATCAATGAAGTGCCCAATTCAGAATCAGAAAGATGAAGGATGGCTAAAGATGAAAAGTTTAAGGTTGATGGTTCAAAATGATGGTTCAAATCACATCCTAACAAGTGCAACTCTCTCAGGGAAGGAAGTGAATGTAGATCCTGCAACCAGTCAAAGGTGTTGGATAGGTTTAAATCAATTAGCTCAAGATGCTGAAGAGAAGAAAGAGCTGAAACCCATTGGAGGTTTTCAACATATCCGAGATGAAGATTGATTAGATTTGAGAGGTTTCCAATTTGATGGGGGGTGCTTCCACCAAACTGATTATCTCCAAGATCAAGATATTGCAAATTGGAGAGATTTCCAATTTGACGAGGAATGCTTAGACTAGATTCAATACCTCCGAGATCAAGATATTGCAAATTGGAGAGCTTTCCAATTTGATGAGGAATGCTTCCTTCCAAATAATTGCCTCCAAGGTCAAGATAGATCAGATTGGAAAGATTCCAAAATTGAAGAGGAATGCTTCCACCAAACCCAGCATGAGATAGGTTAAGATATGTCAAGCTTTTCATTGAGCCAAGAAAACCAGGTATTTGCATGCCTCCAAAATAATTACTGCTCAAATCCAAATAATTCAAATGCTTCAAGTCAAGCAAGGAAGAATGTACCTCACCACCAAACATTAATGTCTCATACAAATCATCGCCGCCAAACTGTAAAGGAGGTGGAGTCGTGAGGTGGAGCTCAAGAACATGGCCTGTGATGTTGTGGCAAACAACTGAAACCCAGCTGCAGCAATTTGCATGGAGAGACCAAGAGGTTAGCCTGTTTGAAGGATCTGAGAGATGACTCTTCATCTTAAGTAAGGCATCTCGCTCACTTGGAAGGCACTGAACCTCATAAGATGTTCTGCAAATGCATAAATCAACATTTGATAAGGTAAGTAACCAAAGAAAAACAACCACGACGATATTGCAAGAACCATCCATGACTACGTCAACCAAAGAGGTTTTTGCTAACAATTTTTTTGTTATTCGATGGACATGCAACTCTCGGAGAAGAGAGTAGCTAGTATTTATAATGTCACTTTCGATTTTTGTTTTAATACATCAAAAAACTTTTCTTTTTAACTTCATTTTTCATCATGTAAGGAGTTTATTTTAAGGATAACTTTTTTATCTGCTATAAAAGACTTTCAAATATCCTTTATTAAACCCTTTTATTTTAAAGGGTGCTAAAATAAAAAGAATTTAATACACATTTAAATAACTTGCTGAAATAATTCTTTTATTCTCTTGTTATTATATGAAGATATTAAAATCATCAATGACAATAAAGGTATGGAGGTAAACGTGCGTGTTCTAAGGTTCAAAGAAAACAAAACAAGAAGGTTCCACAGTTGTCCCTATTTTTTTGGGACCGGTAAGTCTACTCTTGTGCTGGTCAACTACGGTATGTAATTTTTTTTATTTGCAAAAAAAAAGTTTTAAAATAAAAATTACTCAGAGGCTTGAAGAACATGAATTTTATTGCAGAAAGTTGCTGCTTATTTATATATAGTGCCATGACTATTTTCTTGCAGAAAGTTTTTGCTTATTTTTAAAAAAAATAAGAAAATGCGAAAAACTCTAAATAATTGTTTTTGAAGCCACATGATCGTTATTATGTATTAGCGGTTAGAATATTTTTTCCATGAATATTGGTGGTTAGAAAAATGGCCCATCATTTAATTGGGCGATATGAATGGGTCCTTTGTTATTTTCTAACCTGCCTCGTTGTTCAAGTTGGGTTCTACATATAGAATACGTCTTGTAATGCAAAAATTTAGTAATGAATAAGAGAAATAAGGATAAAAATATAAGAAATTTTATTTATATAATTTTGTATGTATTGAAAAGGAAAATTAATTTCATCCATCGAGTCCACATAGTTATTTTTTTCTTGTAAACCTTCTATATGTAAGAGTAACAAATAAATCCTTCACACACACACACACACAAGGTGTTTAATTTTTTTCTTGTTACAAAGGATGATCAAATTATGTAGTCAATCCTTTTATTTTTACAAATGTCAGAATATAAACAATTTCAGCATAACATTTTTTTCTGGGCACAAACATTTTCCTATCGGAAGCAATTATTTTCAAGGTATTGTCAGGTATTAAATATGAATACATCTCTTAAGAGAAATTAGAATCTTACTTCGCCATATCGTAAGAAATTAGCCCCTTCTGCTAAATCTAACCAATATTTAATTAAATCACCAAAAGAATTATTTCGTCAAAAGTGATGGAATTAATGTTGAAGATAGAAAATTATTGTGGGCCATTCTATCCATATTTGTTTGTATGGAGTTGATTAGAGACTAGTCAAGATAAAAGAAAATAAAGTTGACAGGACAATGATGAAAAAGAAAATTAATTAATGTGGTCATTCTATAGGTGTTTGCATATAAGTTGATTATTATAGACTAATAGACAACCACATGATTAGTAGCAACGTGTGGAATGGGATTCCAGCTTCCTTGCTGTTATTTTTGTCCCTAGCTATTATTAATTTAATAATTTTTCCATACAATCACAGTTCATGAAAGAGACTATTGTTCTTTGGAGAAAATAAATTGCTAATGTATGTGCTGTGGAAAATTATGTTTTGTAGTTATAAGTCTTTCATAATTGAATTCACATTGAGAGATATTCACATTTAGTATCTATCATGTTTCAAATAGGAGTATTTCTAGTAAGAAGATACTTATACGTATAAAGTGGAAAAATTTTCGTAATTGAGTTATTATGTTTGTGCGTGTTAAAATCGCAAATTATAGTCGAGATGATTCTTAAATCATAATTTAACCCTTTTTTTTTTTATGTCTTTCATTATTGACTTAATGTTGTTGTCCGTCAACTACGACAAACATATAGATCATAAGGTTACATCCAACCACCATAGTTTTTCAAATTTTGCTATAAAAAAAAACTTTAAAGTTCTAAATTACTCAAAAGGATAAAAACGACTTGAATGAATATTTTTATGTTTGGATAAATAATATGTGCTCCCAACAATTTATTTTCCCTAGAAAGTTGTGGCATAGATTGTGGAGCTACAAGGAATATTTAAATTAAAATTATTGCTGTCGGATTTCAGATATTTTATTATATATATATATTAAAATTTGTTCTGGAGAACCAAAAAAAGAACATTTTCTAATGATATAATTATCTCCCAATTGATAATGCACGCTCAAATTATATAATATACTCCCTCTGATCCATAATATAAGATCCAATTGATTAATTTAGAGAGATTAAGAAAGTTATTCAATTACTTAATTATAGCATATATTACACAATCTCTCTAAAATGTTTACATGTATTATTAGATTATATATATCAATTTATAAGAGTGAAAAAATAGTTTAGAAAAAAAGATAAAGATAAACACTTTAAGGTATTTTTTTTTTAATCTCTTCAAATAAATTAACTAAATTTTATATTAAGAAGTGGAAGATAGTAAAAAAGTTACTCCCTCCGTTTCTTATTATAAGAGACATTTGATACTTATAGCATGCTCTTATATATAAGAGACACTTACAAGTTGTCTCTACTTTTTTGTGTTGATTTACTATTTTACCTATATTTATTATCTCCAACTCACACTCTCTCTCCCTCCCACTTCTCTTTCTTTTAATAATTTAATTGTTCTCTCTCATGCTCTCTCTCCTTATTAATGAGGGCATTTTTGAAAAAAAAATTATACTTTTTACACATTAATTGTTCTTAACTAATTTTAACTGTTTTTTTTATCAACGTACTTCGGTTATTTGTCTCTTATAATAAGGAACGGAGGGAGTATAACCCAAGCGCTGTTTCAAGTTAGAGTAATGGCCCATCATCTCATTAACTGATATGGATGGGACGTTCTCTATTATTTTCTAACTTGCCGTGTTATTAGGTTGGAGAGTGCCTATTGAATACGTCTTGTTTTGTAAAAAAGTAAGTCATCTAATTAATGAACAAGAGAAATTTTTTATCTTGAAAAGGAAATTTAATTTATTTTCATCCATCAAGTCCAAATTATTTCTCGCTTGAAAATCTTCAAGTATGAGTAACAAGCAAACCCTATCTATATTTAAGGAAACTTATGTGTTTGAGGGATGTTCAAATTATTTAATTAATACTTTATGTTCAGAATATCGCCAAAGTATAAATAATTTCAACATGACATCTGAGTACCTCGCCAACATATAATTCTATTTCCACTATTATCATAAGCACATCACAATTATCAATATTCAATGTAGTAATAAAATGTATCAGAATTGCACTCTTTATAAGAAAAAGAAATGAAAAATAAAGTGATAGGAAAATGATGAATATTGAAAATTATTGTCGTGAGCCATTCTATATACATATTGTTTCCAAGAAGTTGACTAGGGGCTAATTAACAGCCATATGTGACTTTGGTCCCAACTTTCAAATTTTCCACATTTGAATAACTAATAAAAGAGACTAGAGAAAAAGTTTTTTTTTTGGCCAAACAGACTAGAGAAAAAGTTGTTATCGTATTTTCTTCGATCCATAGTACAAGTTAATTTAACTACTTCGTTGAAATAAAAGTAATAATAATAGTTAACTCATTAAATTTGTTTCAAATCGAAACTTTTTTTTCAACTTTACCTATGTTAAATGAGATTGTGTGAAGAAGAGAGAAAAATATATAAAAATATTAATCACTCTCGAAGTGATTTATATTTTTGGACCAAACAATTCTTCTATAAGGGACTTATATTATAGATTGGAGAGAGTATGCATGCGGAAAATTCTTTTATTATTGAGCGTATTAAAAAGGGCGATGTATTCACTTTTATTCAAGGCTTTCACCATCGACTTTCTACTCTTATACCCGCCAAGAACGCAAAGATATACATATAATAAAGTCTCTAGAAAAAAGAAAATAGAAGTCATAGGATAACGACAACAAAGAAAATTAATGTGTTCATTTTATAGGTGTTTGGATGTAAGATGATTATAGACTAATAAACAACCACATTATCAGTCTCAACGTGTGGAATGGGATTCCAACTTTTTTGCTACTATTTGTCCCGACTTTTAAATTTTCCACGCAAAGAACAATAGTTCATGAAAGAAACTATTCAATATTATTTGGAGAAAATAAATTGTTAATATGTGTTCTGGAAAATTATGTTTTTGTGGTTATAATCTAGCTTTCCATAATCGAATTCTTACTAAGAGACATGCTCACGTTTAATATTTGGCCATACCCTAAACATAATTACTTCTAATATAAAGATATATACCTATGCATATAACGTAAAAAAAGACAAATTGCAAGGTATGTCCCTTAAGGAGATGCCCTTTATCCCTAATACAAGAGCCAACTCACCTCGGGGACTGGGGTTACAAACTACTTCTTTAGTTTTGTTTATAAGTTAAAAAGAGAAGATTTTTCTTGGTCTTATTTATAAATTACTTCATTAAATCTTTGGTATAGATTTACAATTTTATTCTTCATTTATTACAATATTGACATTTTTTTAAAGGTGTGTGTATTAAATAGAGGTGAAATTAGAAAGTTGTTGTATTTTAATAGAAAATTAATACAGTTTAAAATCTTTCTTGATCTGTATAAAACATACTGAAAATACCGTTAAAATTACAAAGTTACAGCCTAGATGCTTCTTAAGTCACAGTAATTCAAACAATTTTGGTAAGTCTTTCATTATTGATTTATTGCTCCTGTACCCGTCAACTACGGTTAACTTATCATGAGGTTACTAAAAAACTTTAAAGTTCAAATTACTCAAAATCAAAGGATAAAAAACTTGAATGAGTTTTGTTGTGGTTGGATAAATAAATAATATATGCTTCCAACCAATGTTATTAAACTCACAAATCTTAAAAACTCGTGACAGTAAACTCGTAAAAGTTTACTGTTAAGAATAGGTAACTATTAAACGTATATAATAAAATAATTAAAATGTAAAAATGACTACAATTTTATTTGAATATATTTCAAATTCAAATAATTGAAATTAAGTCCATAAATAATAAATATTTATAGTTTGCTATACTTAAGAAAGAAATTTTATAAAGTTCTTATATAAAATCATTAATCATAATCAAATTTTAAAAAATTAATGAGTTTAAGAGTAAATTAGTACGATTTTGTAAGTTAAAAACATAAAAACAATAAATTCCGTGTGTAAATTTGTGAGTTCAGCTAAATTTACAAGTAACATGAATTTAGAGCGAATCGATACGATTTGATAAGGTGAAAATGTAAAACTATTAAATTTAAAGAGTCAACTAACAAATTTAACAACAAATGCTCCCAACAATTTTTTTTTTTACTTAGAAAGTTGTAGAATAGATTGTGGAGCTGTAAGGAATATCTAAATTAAAATTATTGCTGTGGGATTTGAGATCTTTTATTATATTAAAATTTGTTCTGAAAAAAAAAATAGAACATTTGCTAATGATATAATTATCTTCCAATTGATAGTGCGCTATACTCTTTGGAACTGCTAGTTTTCAATTTCAAAGTCAGCATAATTCTCTGATTTTTTCTATTCAGCTAGCATCACACTGCTCGCATAGTTTCTTTTTGTTCATGATTTTGACTTCTCCGGTCTGCGAAGTCATGAGTCTCAATACGACGCTATGGTTATCAGTTGTGGATTTTGGTTTAATCTGTTTCTGTGTTGATAATGGTCGATTCCTTTTGTGCTATTAATAACCATACTGATGTCATTCATATTGTTAGTATTAATCAGAGACTATGTTGGTCTCAGAGCAAGAGAAATATGTCCACCAGTGGCTTGAGGTTGAGGAGAGGGTTGGATTCACATCCAGTTAATTTTGTCCTTCAAATATGATGATGACTCTAGCTATTTTTACATTTTACAGAGTTGCAAAAAAAAAAAACTTGCAATTATGTTGGAACTGATGTAGACTAAATTCTTGAGCAGAAAAGGATTGGGCGAGGTAGCAGAAAGGTCCATTTGGAAAAGCAACAAAAATCAAGATATGATCCCTCATAATGGGAACACAGGGAAGCACCTTCACAAACCCGTAGACCAACAGATACAATTGCACAAAACAAAAGAAGTTTCAAAGTTGCTGTGATTGGATATTGATGGTAATTGAAGATTGGATATTGCTTTCTCACGATGACATTTGGAGGACGAACACCAAGTGAATTTTGTTTGTTGATATTTTTGGTTAAATGTATTTTGTTGTATTGGTTGTGTGTCAATGGGGTTACGCTTGCTAGCTATAATGTAAGTTTATATCCCCAGGGTGTGCATATTGCTTATGTAAATTCTGATTTAGTTTGCTATCAAGTTTAGAATGTTGAGAGGAACGAAATCTGCTAAATTATCCATGTTACATTCTCGAACTGGCAATTTGTAAAGCATTTGAATCAAAAATGTTTGTTGTCACCAGATCTCATCTTCTCAAGAAATTCTTTACAGTTCTAGGATCTGTCTAAAACACAATTACTTCCTTGGTTGATTATGCCCTCGATCATAAGAATAATAATGAAAAAAATCGCTCTGAGCAGTGTGATACTAGCAGAAAAGATTAAATCAGAGAATTATATTGACTTTGAAATCACAGAAATGTTCAAAACTCGCAGTTCCAAAAAAAAAATTTCCCCAGCTTCAGTCAGGATTAAGAAAGTCCAAAAAAGCACAAATAAGTTCATCTTCAAATTTCATACTAGTATTCACGATCTTCATTCGACAAGGACCTCAATCTCACTAAAGTTTAACGTTGATCCAGAAATCACAGAGTAGAAGAAGAAGAAGAAATCCGTATTGTCTAAGAAATAAAATAAAAATAAAAAAGAGAATACAAAGTGACGTCCTCCTGGGAGGTTCATCGGAGGAAGAGGTCTAGCAGCAAGGAGGAGGCAAGGGGCAGAATTGTTGGTGGAGTTGGGTTGGGATTGGCGAGAGTTATGTGGGAGGAGGGGGAGGGGGGAGGGGGGAAGACGCAACCCACTTCTTCCTTCTTCCTCTTGTGAACAGGGCTAGTGAAGATGGCGAGCACCGTAGCGGGAAGATGTTCGGCTCAATCCAGATCCATTCGCCTCCATGTGCGGCGATGAAGGGGGGAGAAGACAGAAGAGGGAGGTTTTTTCATTTTTGCGAGGTTGACAAGAAGGCAGTCGAAGGTGGAAAGGTGAAGCTGGAATGAGATGAGTGGATGCCAGATAGGATTAATTTAACATGAGTTGGTGCATTACAATTGGACAGAACATGTATTACGCGGTACACTGAGAGTATGTAAGAATTTCTCCCTAATTATTTCTTGCTTGAAAATCTTCCAAATATGAAAAACAAGTGAATCCTATCTGCTCCTCTTATCATATTTATAAGGTAGAAAGGGAATATTTTTTCCAGTGGTAGAGACAGAATATTTTTTCCAATGCTATTTATAAGTTACTTTATTAAATTTTTAACATGAATATACTATTTTATCCTTTATTTATTATAGTGTAAATTTTTTTTTAAAATAGTGTATGTGTCAAATAACGATAAAGTTAAAAAATAGTTATATTTTAATGGAGAGTTAATGCAGTTAAAATTTTTTTTTTATTTGTGTGAAACATGCAAGAAGTATCTTATAAATAGGACTAAATGAGTATATTTAATAAAAGTTATTTGTTCAAGGGATGTTCAAATTATTTAGCCATTGATTTTATGTTAAGAATATCGCCAAAGTATAAATAATTTCAACATGACATCTAAGTACCTCGCCAACATATAATTCTATTTTGCACTATTATCATAAACACATCACCATTATCAATATTCAATGTAGTAATAAATGTATCAGAGTTGCACTATTTACCAGAAAAAGAAATGAAAAGAAGATGATAGGATTAATGGTGAATATTGAAAATCATTGTCGTGGGCCATTCTATGTGCATATTTGTCTCCAAGAAGTTGACTAAGGAGTAATGACTAATTAACAGCCATACAACGTCGGTCCCAACTTTCAAATTTTCCACATTTGAATAGCTAGTGAAAAAGACCATTCACTGTTTGACAGGAGAAAATTTGTTAAGTGCTCTCACTTTCATTCATAATACAAGTCATTTTAACTAATTCTTAAAACCAAAAACTAATAGTTAATTCATTAAATTTGTTTCAAATTGAAATTTTTTTTAACTTTATCCATATTAAAAGACGTTGTGAAGGAGAAAAAAAATATAAAGAGTTACATTTAAACATTAATTGTAAGGACAACATGGACAAATAAACATATTCATTACTCTTCAGGTAACTTATATTTTAAACCAAACTATTCTTCTAAAAGTGACTTGTATTATGGATTGTAAGGAATATGCGTTTGGAAAATCCTTTTATTATTGTGTGTATTAAAAAGAGCAAAGTATTTAACTGTTATTCAAGTCTTTCACCATTGACTTTGTACTCTTACACCCGTCAAGAACGCAAAGATAAACATATAATCAAGTCTCTAGATGAAGGCCAAAAAGATATCAAGTCTCTAGAAAAAAGAAAATAGAATTGATAGGATAATCACAACAAAGTAAATTAATGAGGTCATTTCATAGGTGTTGTATGTAAGTTGATCATAGATTAACAAACAACCACATTATTCCCAACGTGTGGAATGGGATTCCAACTTTGCTATTATTTTTGACCCAACTTTTAAGTTTTCCACACAAGAATAGTTCATGAAAGAAACTATTCATTATTTGGAGAAAATAAATTTTTAATGTGTTTTGGAAAATTATGTTTTTGTGGTTGTAAACTAACTTTTCATAATTGAATCCTTATTGAGAGATACTTATGTTTTAATGTTTAATATCTGGTCGTACCTCAAATAAATTACTTTCAATAGAAAAATTTCACCTATAGTTAACAAAAAATCTTTCATAATTTTTCTGAGATAAAAAGTCTTTTTCTATTAAGTCATATTTTTGTGCATGTTAAAATCGGCAGAGTTACGATCAAGAGCCTTTTTCTGTCATAATTCAACTTTTTAATCTTTTTAAGTCTTTCGTCATTGACTTATTATCAGCTTTTGTTTCCGTCAACTATGGCAAATAGATATAGATGCAATCATAAAATTCATAAGACGTTCACATCCAAGCATCATGATTTTTCAAATTTTGAAAGAAAAAAACTTTAAAAATTCAAATTAATTTCTCCAAATTTCAAACGCTCAAAAACCTGAATGAATTCTGTTATGATTGGATAAATAATACATGGTCCCAACTATTTTCTTCTAGAAAGTTGCCGCTTGGGTTGTGGAGCTTCAAGGAATATTTAAAATTATTACGATCACATTTCTGATCTTTTATTATATTAATTCTCGACTCTAATATAATGCATACACAAGTTATAATATAAGAAATTTACGACTTAAGCTATTTAGAGTTATCACCTCAGCTCGCAAGACTTAATTCTTAAATGTATGATATGATAAAAGAAAATTAATTAAAACTCACTTCTGGTAGTTACAATGGAATTTTACAACTATTATTATTGCTCTTGCTAATCTTAAAATATTGGCAAGAAAAAAAAATCCTTGTTGGCTCATAATATATAGAATTTTTTTTTGTCACCGAATAATATAAATTTCTAAGATACTACTTCCATTTATATTGCTTGTAAACAAGGTTGATATTGATGGGGGAAATAGTCGAGTCGTAAGCTGACGGTGATGTGTTTTGAAGTTTTCTCATAGCCTTTTTTTTAATACAAATATATTTTTCAAAAGAAAAATCTTGTAGGAGGAGTAATTAAACTCGTGATCTTTTTTCCAAACTATCATCCTTCCTACCACCTAAGGAGCCTTATGTGGTTATCAAACTCAGGTATCTGAGAAGAAAGCATTGGATTGGTGTGCGTCAAAAGGAAATATTCCTTACTTCGAGACATCTGCTAAAGAGGACTACAATATAGATGCTGCTTTTCTGTGTAGTGCTAAGACTGCTCTAGCTAATGAGCAAGGGTAGGACATGCAAGTTTTGCTTTAAACTTGCGTGCACATATTCAAAATCATATTGAGATATTTATATAGCGTGTGTGTGTAAAATGTAGGATATTTGTCTCAATGTTCAGTAAGAATGATAGAAACCTTAAGAGACCTAATCATACTGGGAAATTAGCAGGACAATCTTACTAGGTAAACACTCAGTCGTAAATGATAGCAAGTGATCCTAGAAAACAGAGCATCAAGGAAATATACATGACAGCAAACAATGTTCCATTCTTAATTAGCAAAGGCGTGGGTATGCATGCTAATGCAAAAAATTCCTACTGAGTTATCTGATATACTTGGCCCTTTGACCCACATTTTTTTGGGTCCTGTAATGATTCTCCACCCTTCCCGTCTTTCTTGTTATTCAGTCAGTTAGATCATTTTGTTGATTGTGATGCATTTGTTTAATTGATTTGCCATAAGTTGTTTAAGCTTATGTATTCATGCTCCTTCATAACAAAGTTGTTTAAGCAAAATGTTGTAAATGACATTTTATTGACAGTGCCCTTCTAAAGGACTTTGGTATCATAAAATCTCCTATTCTATTTCTTGGGCAAACAAAGTTCTTTTTTCTTTTCTCTCTGTTTTTATTATTTGGGTTGAACTTGATTATTGATGGTTACAGGTTTTGGAAGATGGAGTATTGCTTCCTCAAAGACAATGCATTGAATCTAGTTTTTAACAAATGCTAATCAGTGATTAAGCTTTGTATGAAATCAAAACAAGCAAAGATTAAATAGAGTTTTATGCATGATATTATAGTTTGGTCTTTAAAGTGTAGACATTATATCTTTAATGGTACTTTTTTGAAGATAATTAATGAAATAGACAGATAATTACGTATTGCTTAGTTTTATCTGTAATGCATCTATTATGAGCACAACTCTTTCATCATAACAAATATATCATATGTATGACCTTCAAAGTTGAACCACACAATCCTTGTAAATGAGTTTATTCATCAATTACAACATCATTATTGAAAGCATAATATGATTAAAGAGAGATAAATCACTTATCTTCTACAAACACCAACCTTCCAATGCAAATCTGGCCTAGTTTGCTTTCACCAGCAGCAACGGTATTGCAGTTTATACCACATGCGATCAATGAATTGGAAATAAGCATACTTCCATGAACTACTATAGAGCAAAGGACCCACCACTGCCCAGAACCCCACAATAAATCCAAATGCCATGCTGACAAAGAACCAATTGATTCCTTTCACATGATGGACTTCTTCTTCTTTGTTGCTGGAGCTGTTTGATGAACAACTATTGAGTGGAGGACCACATAAATCATAATTGCCAACAAAACTTGATGCTTCAAAGCTTTGTATTTGGGTCCCTGTTGGAATTTTTCCCATCAAATTATTGTAAGACAAGTTCAGCATGCTCAGAAAGCTCAATTTCGACATGCTTGGCGGGATTTCACCTGTAAGATGGTTTCTTGAGAAGTCCATAGTCTCAAGTGATTTCATATTGCCAATATTTTGAGGAATTTGGCCAACAAAATGATTATTTGAAAGGTTCAAAAAATGAAGTCCCTTAAGTCTTGTAAGTTTTGTTGGTATCTCTCCAGATAATTCATTGTTTGACAAGTCGATACTAGTGATGAGACCAAGGTTGGAGCTGTAATCATAAACCCTTTCTTTCAACAATAATGGTTCAACTACCAATTGAAGAGCATATATTTTTGTGAGAGGAATGTATGACTCTAAACTATTATTTATTACCAACATGGCACTCAAATGGTTGACACATTTTGGAATATATCCTGTCAACTCGTTATGCGCGAGGTCCAAGATTTGTAAGACACTCATGTCGCAAATTTGATGAGGAATTGGACCAGAAAATTTGTTTGATCTCAGAACAAGAATCTTCAAATTTGATAAACTTTGTCCAACCCAAGATGGAATCATTCCTGAAAATTGATTCTCTCCCAGATCCAAGGAATCCAGGCTATTTCTGTTCTTCAAAAAACTCGGTAAATTTCCAGAAAAACTATTGTTGCGAAGGTTCAACATTTTCAATAGTGGCAAGGATGACATGGATGTCTGTAAAATTCCAGTGAAATGGTTGTTTCCTAAGTTCACTACCACAAGATATGGCCACCTCGCCCAGCAATCAGGTACTTTACCTGATAAATTATTTGATGCCAAATTAAGAAATCTTAACCCCATCTCCTCTTGTTTATGACACAAAAAGTGAGTAATGGATCCTGAAAACCAGTTGCTTGAGAGGTCTAAGAATGCCACATTTTGTGATACATACGGTAATTGGCCATGTAACTTATTTGAGCTTAGATCAACAACTCTAGAAGAACAGTTTATCAGTGTATTCGAAAGCTCTCCTTCAATATGATTGTGGGAGAGATTCAAATAGTAGAGATTTCCAGCTATGCCCCAAAACCAAGTTGGAATTGAATCACGAATCTTGTTGTCGGAGATGTCCAAATATTGAAGATGCTTTAGTGATTGAATCCATGATGGAAAGTGAGGACCAAAATTCCAAGAAGCCAAATTTAACTCCTCCAAAAGTTGGAAAGGAGGATCCAATTAGGGTCCACTTTTAAATTGAGTTGGTTTTTTCGTACCCATAATTCTTGCAGATGGGTAAAATTAACAAGGTGGGCTTCTTTGACAACTCCTTGGAAAAGATTATACCCCAAATAAAGGAAATTCAATTTACAGAGTGATCCAAGGATTTTGAAAGGATTTCCTTCAAGTTGATTTTTATACAAATCAAGAAACATTAAAGATGTTAGATTTCCAAATGATATAGGAATTGCACTTTTAAAAGTGTTGTTCCAAAGATCAAGACATATCAAAGATTTAATGTTTCCTAATGAGTCAGGAAGTGCACCTTGAATGGAGTTATAAGAAAGATCAAGTTGAACAAGATTCTTAAGAAGACCAATTTGGTCAGTGAGATGGCCAGATAATTGAGAATCACTCATATAAAAAATCTCTAGTGCATGAGAAACACATCTTTCTGAAAGAATTTTTAATATTTGAGAAATTTGTTGGTTGCACTTCATGCTTGAAATATCCAGTTTTTTCAAGTTGCAAAGATTTCCCATAGAAGTTGGAATCGATCCTTCTAAAAGATTTCCATTTAAATCAAGAGTAACAAGAGAAGTCAAGTTTCCAACATTCATAGAAATTGTGCCAACCAAGTGGTTTTGAGAGAGAATGAGGGACTTTAAATGACTAAAACTGTACAACCAATCAGGAAGAGAAGAGTTGAACTGATTGTCAGATAAATCAAGATGTTGAAGGAGAGTTAAGTTTTGAATACTAACTGGGATGGGACCTTGAAAACCATTACTGTTTAATTGAAGATGAACTAATCTTTTCAATTGAAATACCCAATTTGGAATCAATGAAGTGCCCAATTCAGAATCAGAAAGATGAAGGATGGCTAAAGATGAAAAGTTTAAGGTTGATGGTTCAAAATGATGGTTCAAATCACATCCTAACAAGTGCAACTCTCTCAGGGAAGGAAGTGAATCTAGATCCTGCAACCAGCCAAAGGTGTTGGATAGGTTTAAATAACTCAGCTCAAGATGCTGAAGAGAAGAAAGAGCTGAAACCCATTGAAGGTTTTCATCATATCCGAGATGAAGATTGATTAGATTTGAGAGGTTTCCAATTTGATGGGGGATGCTTCCGCCAAACTGATTATATCCAAGATCTAGATATTGCAAATTGGAGAGATTTCCAATTTGACGAGGAATGCTTCCATTAAATTCATTACCTCCAAGACCAAGATATTGTAAATTGGAGAGTTTTCCAATTTGATGAGGAATGCTTCCTTCCAAAACATTGCTGCTGAGATTGAGGCAGATTAGATTGGAGAGATTTCCAATTTGATGAGGAATGCTTCCTTCCAAATAATTGCCTCCAAGGTCAAGATAGATCAGATTGGAAAGATTCCAAAATTGAAGAGGAATGCTTCCACCAAACCCAGCATGAGATAGGTTAAGATACGTCAAGCTTTTCATTGAGCCAAGAAAACCAGGTATTTGCATGCCTCCAAAATAATTACTGCTCAAATCCAAATAATTCAAATGCTTCAAGTCAAGCAAGGAAGAATGTACCTCACCACCAAACATTAATGTCTCATACAAATCATCGCCGCCAAACTGTAAAGGAGGTGGAGTCGTGAGGTGGAGCTCAAGAACATGGCCTGTGATGTTGTGGCAAACAACTGAAACCCAGCTGCAGCAATTTGCATGGAGAGACCAAGAGGTTAGCCTGTTTGAAGGATCTGAGAGATGACTCTTCATCTTAAGTAAGGCATCTCGCTCACTTGGAAGGCACTGAACCTCATAAGATGTTCTGCAAATGCATAAATCAACATTTGATAAGGTAAGTAACCAAAGAAAAACAACCACGACGATATTGCAAGAACCATCCATGACTACGTCAACCAAAGAGGTTTTTGCTAACAATTTTTTTGTGCTTTGATGGACATGCAACTCTCGGAGAAGAGAGTAGCTAGTATTTATAATGTCACTTTCGATTTTTGTTTTAATACATCGAAAAACTTTTCTTTTTAACTTCATTTTTCATCATGTAAGGAGTTTATTTTAAGGATAACTTTTTTATGTGCTATAAAAGATTTTCAAATATCCTTTATTAAACCCTTTTATTTTAAAGAGTGCTAAAATAAAAAGAATTTAATACACATTTAAATAACTTGCTGAAATAATTCTTTTATTCTCTTTTTATTATATGAAGATATTAAAATCATCAATGACAATAAAGGTATTGAGGTAAACGTGCGTGTTCTAAGGTTCAAAGAAAACAAAACAAGAAGGTTCCACAGTTGTCCCCCTTTTTTTGGGACCGGTAAGTCTACTCTTGTGCTGGTCAACTACGGTATGTAATTTTTTTAATTTGCAAAAAAAAAAGTTTTAAAATAAAATTACTCAGAGGCTTAAAGAACATGAATTTTATTGCAGAAAGTTGCTGGTTATTTATATATAGTGCCATGACTATTTTCTTGCAGAAAGTTTTGCTTATTTTTTAAAAAAAATAATGCATAAATTAAGAAAATACGAAAAACTCTAAATAATTGTTTTTGAAGCCACATGATCGTTATTATGTATTAGCGGTTAGAATATTTTTTCCATGAATATTGGTGGTTAGAAAAATGGCCCATCATTTAATTGAGCGATATGAATGGGTCCTTTGTTATTTTCTAACCTGCCGCGTTGTTCAAGTTGGGTTCTACCTATAGAATACGTCTTGTAATGCAAAAATTTAGTAATGAATAAGAGAAATAAAGATAAAAATATAAGAAATTTTATTTATATAATTTTGCATGTATTGAAAAGGAAAATTAATTTCATCCATCGAGTCCACATAGTTATTTTTTTCTTGTAAACCTTCTATATGTAAGAGTAACAAATAAATCCTTCACACACACACACACAAGGTGTTTAATTTTTTCTTGTTACAAAGGATGATCAAATTATGTAGTCAATCCTTTTATTTTTACAAATGTCAGAATATAAACAATTTCAACATAACATTTTTTTCTAGGCACAAACATTTTCCTATCGAAAGCAATTATGTTCAAGGTATTGTCAGGTATTAAATATGAATACATCTCTTAACAGAAATTAGAATCTTAGTTTGCCATATCGTAAGAAACTAGCCCCTTCTGCTAAATCTAACTAATATTTAATTAAATCACCAAAAGAATTATTTTGTCAAAAGTGATGGAATTAATGTTGAAGATAGAAAATTATTGTGGGCCATTCTATCCATATTTGTTTGTATGGAGTTGATTAGAGACTAGTCAAGATAAAAGAAAATAAAATGACAGGATAATGATGAAAAAAAATTAATTAATGTGGTCATTCTATAGGTGTTTGCATATAAGTTGATTGTTATAGACTAATAGACAACCACATGATTAGTAGCAACGTGTGGAATGGGATTCCAACTTCTTGCTATTATTTTTGTCCCTAGCTATTATTAATTTAATAATTTTTCCATACAATAACAGTTCATGAAAGAGACTATTTTTCTTTGGAGAAAATAAATTGCTAATGTATGTGCTGTGGAAAATTATGTTTTGTAGTTATAAGTCTTTCATAATTGAATTCACATTGAGAGATATTCACATTTAGTATCTATCATGTTTCAAATAGGAATGTTTCTAGTAAGAAGATACTTATACGTATAAAGTGGGAAAATTTTCGTAATTGAGTTATTATGTTTGCGCGTGTTAAAATCGCAAATTATAGTCGAGATGATTCTTAAATCATAATTCAACTTTTTTTTTTATGTCTTTCATTATTGACTTAATGTTGTTGTCCGTCAACTACGACAAACATATAGATACAATCATCAAATTCATAAGATTACATCCAACCACCATAGTTTTTCAAATTTTGCTATAAAAAAAACTTTAAAGTTCTAAATTACTCAAAAGGATAAAAATGACTTGAATGAATTTTTTTATGATTGGATAAATAATATGTGCTCCCAACAATTTGTTTTCCCTAGAAAGTTGTGGCATAGATTGTGGAGCTACAAGGAATATTTAAATTAAAATTATTGCTGTCGGATTTCAGATATTTTATTATATATATATATTAAAATTTGTTCTGGAGAACCAAAAAAAGAACATTTTCTAATGATATAATTATCTCCCAATTGATAATGCACGCTCAAGTTATATAATATACTCCCTCTGGTCCATAATATAAGATCCAATTGATTAATTTAGAGAGATTAAGAAAGTTATTCAATTACTTAATTATAGCATATATTACACAATCTCTCTAAAATGTTTACATGTATTATTAGATTATATATATCAATTTATAAGAGTGAAAAAATAGTTTAGAAAAAAAGATAAAGATAAATACTTTAAGATAATTTTTTTTTAATCTCTTCAAATAAGTTAACTAAATTTTATATTAAAAAGTGGAAGATAATAAAAAAGTTATAACCCAAGCTGTTTCAAGTTAGAGTAATGGCCCATCATCTCATTAATTGATATGGATGGGACGTTCTCTATTATTTTCTAACTTGCCGTGTTATTAGGTTGGAGAGTGCCTATTGAATACGTCTTGTTTTGTAAAAAAGTAAGTAATCTAATTAATGAACAAGAGAAATTTTTTATCTTGAAAAGGAAATTTAATTTATTTTCATCCATCAAGTCCAAATATTTCTCGCTTGAAAATCTTCCAAGTATGAGTAACAAGCAAACCCTATCTATATTTAAGGAAACATGTGTTTGAGGG
Source organism: Neltuma alba (assembly GCF_004799145.2). Classification (NCBI taxonomy): domain Eukaryota; kingdom Viridiplantae; phylum Streptophyta; class Magnoliopsida; order Fabales; family Fabaceae; genus Neltuma; species Neltuma alba. Next base: position 61,984 of record NW_021635170.1, read on the forward strand.
ATGTTCAAATTATTTAATTAATACTTTATGTTCAGAATATCGCCAAAGTATAAATAATTTCAACATGACATCTAAGTACCTCGCCAACATATAATTCTATTTCCACTATTATCATAAGCACATTACAATTATCAATATTCAATGTAGTAATAAAATGTATCAGAATTGCACTATTTATAAGAAAAAGAAATGAAAAAGAAAGTGATAGGAAAATGGTGAATATTGAAAATTATTGTCGTGGTCCATCCTATATACATATTGTTTCCAAGAAGTTGACTACGGGCTAATTAACAACCATATGTGACTTTGGTCCCAACTTTCAAATTTTCTACATTTGAATAACTAATAAAAGAGACTATTCATTGTTTGGCCGGAGAAAAAGTTGTTCTAGTATTTTCTTCGGTCCATAATACAAGTCATTTTAACTAATTCGTTAAAATAAAAAAAAATAGTTAACTCATTAAATTTGTTTCAAATTGAATTTTTTTTTTCAACTTTACCTATGTTAAATGAGATTGTGTGAAGAAGAGAGGAAAATATATAAAAAGTTACATTTAAGCATTAATTGTAAGGATAAAATTAACAAATAAGCATATTAATTACTCTCCAAGTGATTTATATTTTTGGACCAAACAATTCTCTACAAGAGACTTATATTGTGGATTGGAGAAAGTATGCATGCGGAAAATTCTTTTATTATTGAGCGTATTAAAAAAGGCAATGTATTCACTTTTATTCAAGTCTTTCACCATCGACTTTATACTCCTATACCCCCCAAGAACGCAAAGATATACATATAATAAAGTCTCTCGAAAAAAGAAAATAGAAGTGATAGGATAAGACAACAAAGAAAATTAATGTGTTCATTTTATAGGTGTTTGGATGTAAGTTGATTATAGACTAATAAACAACCACATTATCAGTCTCAACGTGTGGAATGGGATTCCAACTTTTTTGCTACTATTTGTCCCGACTTTTAAATTTTCCACCCAAGGAATAATAGTTCATGAAAGAAACTATTCAATATTGTTTGGAGAAAATAAATAGTTAATATGTGTTCTGGAAAATTATGTTTTTGTGGTTATAATCTAGCTTTCCATAACCACATTCTTATTAAGAGATATGCTCGTGTTTAATATTTGGCCATACCCAAAACATAATTACTTCCAATAAAAAGATATATACCTGTGCATATAACATAAAAAAAGACAAATTGCAAGGTATGTCCCTTAAGGTTAAGGAGATGCCCTTTATCCCTAATACAGGAGCCAACTCACCTCGGGGACTGGGGTTACAGACTACTTCTCTAGTCTTGTTTATAAGGTAAAAAGAGAAGATTTTTCTTGGTCCTATTTATAAATTACTTCATTCAATCTTTTGTGTGGATTTACAATTTTATCATTCATTTATTAAAATATTGTTTTTTTTTAAAAAGTGTGTGTATTAAATAGGGGTCGAGTTAGAAAGTTGTTGTATTTTAATAGAAAATTAATACAGTTTAAAATCTTTCTTAATCTGCGTAAAATATACTCAAAATACCTTTAAAATTGCAAAGTTACTTCTTAAGTCACAGTAATTCAAACAATTTTGGTAAGTCTTTCATTGTTGATTTATTGCTCTTGTGCCCGTCAACTACGGCTAACTTATCATGAGGTTACTAAAAAGCTTTAAGAGTTCAAATTAGTCAAAATTAAAGGATAAAAAACTTGAATGAGTTTTGTTGTGGTTGGATAAATAAATAATGTATGCTTCCGGCCAATGTTATTAAACTTAAATCTAAAAAACACGTGACGGGAATGTAAACTTGTAAAAATTTACTATTAAGAATAAGTAACTATTAAACGTATATAATAAAATAATTAAAATGTAAAAATGACTACAATTTTATTTGGATATATTTCAAATTCAAATAATTGAAATTAAGTCCATAAATAATAAATATTTTTTACCATACTTAAGAAAAAAAAATTTATAAAGTTCTTATATAAAATCACTAATCATAATCAAATTTTAAAAAATAAATGAGTTTAAGAGTGAATTAATACGATTTTGTAAGTTAAAAACATAAAAACAATAAATTCCGTGAGTAAATTTGTGAGTTCAGCTAAATTTACAAGTAACATGAATTTAGAGCGAATCGATACGATTTGATAAGGTGAAAATGTAAAACTATTAAATTTAAAGAGTCAACTAACAAATTTAACAACAAATGCTAATGATAGATTGTGGAGCTGTAAGGAATATCTAAATTAAAATTATTGCTGTGGGATTTGAGATCTTTTATTATATTAAAATTTGTTCTGAATAAAAAAAACAGAACATTTGCTAATGATATAATTATCTTCCAATTGATAGTGCGCTATACTCTTCTGGTCTTATTTATAAAGAAGAGAAAATGATTTTTTTAATCCTATGTATAAGTCATCTCATTAAATTTTTAATATGAAAGTACTATTCTATCATTCATTTATTATAATGTAGATGATTATTTTTTTAAAGATATAATATCAACTAAAAATAAAGTTAAGAAGTTATTATATTTTAAAAGAAAATTAATTCGGTTTAAAAATTTTTTATATAAAATATGTTGGAAACATCACATAAATAGAATCACATCACATCACATTATAATATAAGAAAGTTATAACTCAAGCTGCTTGGAAGAATAATGGCCCATCATCTGATTAATTGATATGGATCGGACGTTCTCTGGTATTTCCTAACTTGCCGTGTTGTTAGGTCCGGAGCCGCGTGTTGATCGCGTCCAGGTTTGTGGAAAAATCAGTCACATAATTAATGAATAAGAGAAATTATTTTATCTTTTGAAAAGGAAATTTATTTGTATACTCTCAGTGCACCACGTAACTCATGCTCTTACTAATTGTAATGCACCAACTCATCTTTATTTTAATCCTATCTGGCATCCACTCATCTCATTCCAGCTTGACCTTTCCACCTCCGATTGCCTTCCGGTCAACCTTGCAAAAATGAAAAAACCCCCCTCTCCTGCCTCCTACCCCTTTCGCCGCCGCACATGAAGGCGGATGGTTCTGGGTTGAGTCCAACATCTTCCCGCCACGGCGCTCGCAGTCTTCACTAGCCCTGTTCACAAGAGGAAGAAGGAAGAAGAAGAGGGTTACGTCTTTCCCCCCTCCCTCCTTCTCCGTTTCCTCCCATAACTCTAGCCGATCCCACTCCAACTCCACCAACGATTCTGCCACTGGACCCCCATCACTACGTCCTCTGCTTCTCGCGCGGACAATAGCTCCACTAATGGCTCTGATGAACCTCCCAGGCGGAAGTTCCGCTGCACTCCTATATTTATTTATTTTATTTCTCAAACTGTTTCGATTTTTAGCCTTTTTTTTTTTGTGGTTTCTGGATGGACGGTAATCATTAGTGTGATTAGGTCCTTTTCGAATGAAGATTGAGGATAATAGCATGAAGCTTGAGGATGAATTGATTTGTGTCTTTTTTTATTTCTGTATACGGCTGAAGCTGAAGAAATTTCTTCAGAACTGCTAGTTTTCCAATTTCAAAGTCAGCATAATTCTCTGATTTTGCTATTCAGCTAGCATCACACTGCTCGCATAGTTTCTTTTTGTTCATGATTTTGACTTCCTCGGTCTACGAAGTCATGAGTCTCAATACGACGCTATGGTTATCAGTTGTGGATTTTGGTTTAATCACTTCTATGTTGATAATGGTCGATTCCTTTTGTGCTATTATTAACCAGACTGATGTCATTCATATTGTTAGTATTAATCAGAGACTATGTTGGTCTCAGAGCAAGAGAAATATGTCCACCAGTGGCTTGAGGTTGAGGAGAGGGTTGGATTCACATCCAGTTAATTTGACCTTCAAATATGATGATGACTCTAGCTATTTTTACATTTTACAGAGTTGCAATCGCAGGTCCCCCCCGGGGTTTGTGAAGTTTTTACGTATTTTCTTTGTAACTATTATTTACTTGCAATTATGTTGGAACTGATGTAGACCAAATTCTTGAGCCGAAAAGGAGTGGGCAAGGTAGCAAAAAGGTCCATTTGGAAAAGCAACAAAAATCAAGATATGATCCCTCATAATTGGAACACAGGGAAGCACATTCACAAAGCCGTAGACCAAGAAATACAATTGCACAAAACAAAAGAAGTTTCAAAGTTGCAGTGATTGGATATTGATGGTAATTGAAGATTGGATATTGCTTTCTCACGATGACATCTTGGAGGACGAACACCAAGTGAATTTTGTTTGTTGATATTTTTGGTTAAATGTATTTTGTTGTACTGGTTGTGTTTCAATGGGGTTAAGTATGCTAGCTATAATGTAAGTTTATATCCCCAGGGTGTGCATATTGCTTATGTAAATTCTGATTTAGTTTGCTATCAAGTTTAGAATGTTGAGAGGAACGAAATCTGTCAAATTATCCATGTTACATTCTCGAACTGGCAATTTGTAAAGCATCTGAAGCAAAAATGTTTGTTGTCACCGGATCTTATCTTCTCGAGAAATTCTTTACAGTTCTAGGATCTGTGTAAAACAAAATTACTTCCTTGGTTGATTATGCCCTCGATCATAAGAATAATAATGAAAAATATCGCTCCGGGCAGTGTGATACTAGCAGAACAGGTTAAATCAGAGAACTATATTGACTTTGAAATCATAGAAATGTTTAAAACTCGCAATTCAAAAAAAAAAAAGTTCCCCAGCTTCAGTTGGATTAAGAAAGTCCGTAAAAGCACAAATAAGTTCATCTTCAAATTTCATACTAGTATTCACGATCTTCACTCAACAAGGACCTCAATCTCACTAAAGTCTAATGTTGATCCAGAAATCACAGAAAAAAAAAAAACAAGAAGAAGAAGAAGAAATCCATATTGTCTGGGAAATAAAATAAAAAAGAGAATACAAAGTGACGTCCTCCTGGGAGGTTCATCGGAGAAGGGTTCTAGCAGCAAGGAGGAGGCGAGAGGCAGAATTCTTGGTGGAGTTGGAGTGGGATTGGCGAGAGTTATGGGAGGAGACGGAGGAGGAGGAGGGAGGGGGGAAGACGCAACCCACTTCTTCTTCCTTCTTCCTCTTGTGAACAAGGCTAGTGAAGATGGCAAGCACCGTAGCGGGAAGATGTTCGGCTCAATCCAGATCCATCCGCCTCCATGTGCGGCGGTGAAGGGCGGAGGAGACAGAAGAGGGAGGTTTTTTCATTATTGCGAGGTTGACAAAAGGCAGTCGAAGGTGGAAAGGTGAAGCTGGAATGAGATGAGTGGATGCCAGATAGGATTAATTTAACATGAGTTGGTGCATTACAATTGGTCAGAACACGGATTACGCGGTACACTGAGAGTATGTGAGAATTTCTCCCTATTTATTTCTTGCTTGAAAATCTTCCAAATATGAATAACAAGTGAATCCTATCTACTCTTCTTATCATATTTATAAGGTAGAAAGGGAATATTTTTCTTAGTGGTAGAGAGAGAATATTTTTCTTAGTCCTATTTATAAGTCACGTTATTAAATTTTTAGCATAAATGTATTATTTTGTCCTTTATTTATTATAGTATAAATAGTTTTTTTAAATGGTGTATGTATCAAATAAGGATAAAGTTAAAAAGTAGTTATATTTTAATGAAGAGTTAATGCAGTTTAAGATTTTTCTTGATTTGTGTGAAATATGCTGGAAATATCTTATAAATAGGACTAAATGAGTATATTTAAAAAAAGTTATTTGTTCAAGGGATGTTCACATTATTTAGACATTGATCTTATGTTAAGAATATTGCCAAATTATAAATAATTTCAACATGACATCTAAGTACCTCGCCAACATATAATTCTATTTTGCACTATTATCATAAACACATCACCATTATCAATATTCAATGTAGTAATAACATGTATCAGAGGTGCACTATTTACCAGAAAAAGAAATGAAAAGAAGATGATGGGATTGATGGTGAATATTGAAAATCATTGTCGTGGGCCATTCTATGTACATATTTGTCTCCAAGAAGTTGACTAAGGAGTAATGACTAATTAACAGCCATACAATGTCGGTCCCATCTTTCAAATTTTCCACATTTGAATAGCTAGTGAAAAAGACTATTCACTGTTTGACAGGAGAAAATTTGTTAAGGTGCTCTCGCTTTCATTCATAATACAAGTCATTTTAACTAATTCTTAAAACCAAAAACTAATAGTTAATTCATTAAATTTGTTTCAAATTGAAATTTTTTTTTAACTTTATCCATATTAGAAGACGTTGTGAAGGAGAGAAAAAACATAAAGAGTTACATTTAAACATTAATTCTAAGGACAACATGGACAAATAAACATATTCATTACTCTTCAGGTAACTTATATTTTAAACCAAACTATCCTTCTAAAAGTGACTTACATTATGGATTGTAAGGAATATGTGTTTGGAAAATCCTTTTATTATTGCGTGTATTATAAAGAGCAAAGTATTTAACTGTTATTAAGTCTTTCACCATTGACTTTGTACTTTTACAACCCGTCAAGAACGCAAAGATAAACATATAATCAAGTCTCTAGATGAAGGCCAAAAAGATATCAAGTCTCTAGAAAAAAGAAAATAGAATTGATAGGATAATCACAACAAAGTAAATTAATGAGGTCATTTCATAGGTGTTTGTATGTAAGTTGATCATAGATTAACAAACAACCACATTATTCCCAACGTGTGGAATGGGATTCCAACTTTGCTATTATTTTTGACCCAACTTTTAAGTTTTCCACACAAGAATAGTTCATGAAAGAAACTATTCATTATTTGGAGAAAATAAATTTTTAATGTGTTTTGGAAAATTATGTTTTTGTGGTTGTAAACTAACTTTTTATAATTGAATCCTTATTGAGAGATACTTATGTTTTAATGTTTAATATCTGGTCGTACCTCAAATAAAATTACTTTCAATAGAAAAATACTCACGTATGGTTAACAAAAAATCTTTCATAATTTTTCTAAGATAAAAAGTCTTTTTCTATTAAGTCATATTTTTGTGCATGTTAAAATCGGTAGAGTTACGATCAAGAGCCTTTTTCTGTCATAATTCAACCTTTCAATCTTTTAAGGGTCCGTTTGGTAGGGCTTTTAGAGAGTTTAAAAGCAGTATAAGCCTGATTGGTCTAATGATCCTATTTGGTTGGGCTTAAAAAAAAAAGTAGCTTATGGAATTTAAGCTAATGAACGCATGTTCTGGCCCAAGCTATCTTTTGTGGCTTATTGGATCAGTGTAATGGCTTATTTTTTTACCGTTGAGATATCTGTCAGCCAGTCCCTCATTTCTTCCTGAAGTCTTCGAAGTCCCTCATTTCTTTTTTCTTCCTGAAGTCTTCTTTCTTTTTTTCTTTCGTGTCTGCTCTCCATTCTCCGCGACCCGCGAGCCCTCATCCTGCCTCCTCCGTCGCGTCATCGCCAGAACCACAGAGAGTTGCCGTGACCTCCGTCGCGTCTCCTCCGTGAGGTCATCGTGTTGGGTGTGGCTTCGAGTGACCGAGAGCTTGGTCCTTCACGCGAGCTTGGAGGAGGTAGTGTTGATTGACTAGGTGAGGGGCTTGTACGTGAATGGGAGTGTAGTCGACGCGGTGGATGCAAGGATTAAGGGTGAGTACGATGAGGGAGACATGGAGATGATTTTGAAGCTTGGTTTAGCTTGTTGTCACCCTGATCCGCAGAGAAGGCCAACCATGAGGGAGGTCGATGTGCTTCTGTTGGGCGAGGAACTCGGGACGGTGCCGGTGGAATCGTTGTCTGAGTTAGCTCATGGTGAGAGCAGCCCCGTGAATGGTGACGGCGGGGGACCACGCATGCGGTTTAACTCTGTTATTTTGTCTTGTGCTCTGTTTTGCTTTTAATCAGTAAATATTGTAATTAATGATTTATTACGGGGTAATGGATTCGTTAAACTTTTTATGAAGATTCCCAAGTCTGCCGGGGAAAAAAGTTTTGTAATTGTTGTTGTGATTAATTAATTTTTTAAATTTGTAACTTATCTTTTTTTTATATAGATTTTTTATGGCAATCGTTTTAAGGTTATAGTCCAAAAATTATTTTGTTTCTATTTACTACATATATTAAATAATTAAAACTTGAATTTAAACGGTTTTAGTCAAACCAGCTTCTGCCCGGGGATAAAAATTAGACGGTGCAATGGTAAGTACAATGCAAGGATATGTTCTGTATGTTCAATGTTAGCATTCAAGGTAGAGAGGTTGGCGAGGACACATTTGAGAATGGAGTAAAGAAACTTGTACTTCAAATATTGGGAGTTGGAATCTTGGAAAGAATATCTTTAGAGAAAGATCTACTTAATCACTAATCAAGACCCTAATCCAAATTAGACGTACAAATCATTCATAGTTTATCAATTAATTAATTATGTAATATTATTTTGTTTTACTTTGTCAATTGGAGTTCAAAATTTTGTTATCCATTTAAATTATGTTTAGTTTTCAAAACTTTGTAATATAACAATCTTTTTTTTCATTTCTCTGAGGCTTTCAAATTTAATTCACTCAATCAATTTCACTTCTTCGTATTAAATTAATTTAAATTTATTGTATTATGTTAATATATTTTTTTTATCATGTTGCACTTCATTTCTTACATATTTTTTTATGATTTCTCTAAAGTTCTTAATTCTAATTCACTCATTAAATTTTACTTCTTTATTATATCATCTCAATTCAATTTTTTTCTTCTTTCACTTTATATTTAAAATAATTTTTTTCATTTCTCTAAAATTTTAATATTTAATTCACTTATTCATATTAAATTATTTTAATTCCATTCTATTATGTCAAATTATTTTTTTCCATTTTTTATTATTTATTAAAACTCATGTCCATTTTGGTCATTTTACAACCAAACTTACTTTTACTCAACCATAATTCAAACAACTTTTTACCAATCTCACTTTTGCAAACGAGTTTTTCTGAATTCCAATCCAAACACAATTCAGCTTATCCAATTTAGCTTTTACCCTACTTCACTTATTCATAAGCTGCTTTTTCAATAAGCAGCTTTTCCAATTGCTCGGGCACATTTGGATGAGCGATTGGAAAAGCAGCTTATAGGAAAAGTAACTTATGGAAAAGTGAAGTTGGTAAAAGCTAAATTAGATAAGCTGAATTGTGTTTGGATTGGAGTTCAGAAAAGCTAATTTGCAGAAGTGAGATTGGTAAAAAGTTGTTTGAATTATAGTTGAGTAAAAGTAATTTTGGTTATAAAATGACCAAAATGGGTATAAGTGTTAATAAATAATGAAATATGATAAAAAAAATGGTTTGACATAATACAATGAAATTAAAATAATTTATTATGAAGAAGTCAAATTAATGAGTGAATTAAATTTTAAAATTTCAAAAAAATCATAACAAATATTTTAAATATAATCTGAAACATGAAAAAAAATGAATTGATATAATACAGTGAATTATTGTTAATTTAATATGAAGAAGTGAAATTGATCGAGGGAATTAAATTTGAAAACATAAGAGAAATGGAAAAAAATTGCAAATATAAAACGAAACATAATTTGAATGGGTAAACATGTTTTTAACTCCAATTTGCAGTATTGCAACAAAGTGAAACTAAATAATATTACATAATTAATCAATAGATAAGCTATGGATAATTTGGTCTCTGATTGCATCACGGACGCGATTCATATGCAATGAAGACTGTGATGTAACATTTGAAGATGATGGTTGACTAGCTTCAGCCTGATCATATTCGCCCACATTATTACCATTTTCAGCTTGTTCAAAAAAGAAGTCGGAGCTCGAATGTCTCCTTATAAGGTTATGAATAGCCATTGTTGCACAAACCAGATACACTTGTGTTTGGAAGTCGTAACTGCGCATATTTCGTAGGACTTGAAATCTATTCTTTCAAACATCGAATGTTCTTTCTATTGTGCACTTTAAACTGGAATGATAATAATTGAAGGCTTCGTTACTATTTCGGAATCCTACTTGTTGTTGGAAGTCTGGAAGGTGGTAGTGCTCAGATCTGTATGGACCTAGATATCCATTTGGTGTTGGATATCCCACATCAACCAAGTAATATTTCCCTAATGATTCATGAAACAATTTGAGAGATTGTGAAATGAATAAAAGTATGAAATAATTAAAAAAACATGCATGATTGGAACACATAAACATATACAAGGAGGTGGATGAGGGAAATTAAGAGATGAATTTGTAATAGCACTATCAAATATACGAGCATCATGTGCAGATCCCTCCCATCCTGCCAAGACAAAAGTGAAACATATATCCCAATCACATACAGCCATGACATTTTGTGATGGATTTCCCTTTCTGCCAATAAATTTGTTTCATTTTGCAGCGGGGACAACACACTATATATGAGTGCCATCAATTGCTCCGATTACATCCTTAAAAAATGGGTAGTAACGTGGATCGTTCTCAATTTTTCTATGAGTTCCACGAAATGTTGGATCTATGGGTCAAATAAGTTCACTCGATAGGCTAAGACAAGCTTGCAGTACATTGTGAAAGTGCCTACTTACAGTTTCCCCTGAACGTTGAAATTGTTCCTGGATCATCCTATTGCATTGTCCATGTGCAACCGTGCTTAAAAACATCACAACCATTTCTTCAATTCCTATGTACTTAGACTTTTGTAAACCATGTTCCTCCAATTTAGTATATAAGAGGTGGAAAACATCTTTATCCATTCTAAACATTTCATGACATCGATCATCATGCCCATTCATAATGCCTTGTACCCATAAATTTCCTATCTGCTCACTAGTTCTACACGGTTGTTTAAACATGTACATTTCACAATAATGACCAACCAATGCACCTATTGCTTCATATTGTGTTAATTCCTCATTAATTATGGATAACCGTGTTGAATGGTCATCTTCATTTGACCGTGATCGTTATTCCAATTCCATAAAGTATCTTCATTCCATGGTGAATTATCATTCCAATTAGCCATTTCTGGAATTAACCCTGTAACTGTGGTGAAAACAAAATGTAAGCATTATAAGGATTACACTAAACAAAGTGTAAATAATTTTCATACTGCAAATAGAAAAACCAAACGCATAGATGACAAGTAGAAATTAGCATAAATATATTACATAATCATTAATAAAGTTCCTACAACATGCCACATCATTTTAGGGTAAAACAACAGGTAGTTCAAGTTAACAAGTGCAATAACAATAGTGAAACAACTAAGTCCTATTCTGCAGGTCACTTCCATGTGTCTGGGTCTTGTGCTGCCGGTATCAACCACGCCAACAACTTGCTTCTATCATGCATAAACCCCAAATAGGCTCGCCTTGCCCACCTCAACCACGTAAGCATCTTGGCACATGCATAATATAGTTGATTGTCATAATTAAGCTCCTCAACGGTAGTCAGGTGTGCCAAAACCTTATCAATTACTTGGGGATCTTCAACCAATGCTGCTGCTCGCTTGTCAGAAGCAACTGCTATGACACTCAGGCTATCAGAAATTTTAGTAGATGCAGCAACTTTCTTCTTCTTCTTTGCATCTGATGTCTCACCCCTCTTTCTCTTTCCATAGCTTCCTGAGCCACTTGGTCCAGTACTTGCAAGGTTGTTTATGTTGCAAGCAGTGAAGTCATCTGTGAACCCTGCACTGGCTGTTGGGTCCACACCAAAGTTTTCATCCTCACTATCCCCTGACCATTCTTGTTGGTCTAGCCCGACTCTATAAACATCCTCCTCCTCTTCTGTGTCAGGTTGTGGAGCAAACGTTGGCTGAGGCTGTGAGGCTGATGGTGCGTACGCATACTCTCCCAAAGCCACAACATCTCTGAATATTTTCATCAGATCTGATGCAAACATCAACCCCTGATATCTAAATTTCTTGAAATTAGGGTCCACCTACATGAACATAATTAGGCATAATTAAGCGATGTTCCTTCTGATATTCAAAATTAAAACTCAACTAACACAAATAGTTACTAGTATTTTTTGTTGCCACCACTCATCAGAGGCCAACACCCTATTTGTGGCTGCATCATAACCAATGCCAATCTCCCCAGACATCAGTTTTTCCCACAACTTCCAATCTTTTCTCAATACATCAAATCTGTTCTTCAGTTGCCTCCTGTCATACATTTTCCCGCTCCTTTCCCGAAAATTCTTTTCAATTTTCCCCCAACCAGGTCTTGTAAACGATGTTCCTTGTCTTTCTTTGTGCACTATTTGCTCAGCACAAACATCGATTAGAATTTTTGTCGTGTAATGATCCCATGTCGCTTTTCCCCTGTCATTATCCATTTCTCTATGCCCTTTGATCGAGATAAGAGTAACTGAATCAACCAAAGCCCTAAATATGTAATAATAAAAGCCGTATTACATAACACATATGTTGTAACGAAACAAACATATATCACCAAGTAACACATTTTAATTGCATAAGTTGTTTAGTTTTCTTATTCAATATTTTTTAAAATTATAAATATATAATCACAATGTCAATGTCCACTATTTTCCGGTGGTAATTGATTGTGAACATTTTAAAATTAAATTTTCAATATATCATATAAATTGAACCTAAACTGCATTACATTGATTAATTTTTTATCCCAATTTAACTGTGTAAAAGTAAAATAAAAACCAAATTAAGAATGATGAACAAGATTATTTACAAAAATATGTTATATTTATTATAATTAACTAATTTATCTAACTTTTTTAATATAATTAAATTAGTTAAATAAATATCATATTAGAGAGAAGTAAGAGAATATAATAGGAGAAAGAACAACATTAAATTTATTTTGATTGAGACTTCCCGAAATTAATTCCAAGTGATTTTTAAGTAATTACCCACATAGTCCTTAATTTCTTTGTATAGTACAAATTAATGTCTTATTACTTTGCTCTATCAACGTCGTTAATTAGCTCTATCAAATAAGTCAATTACTTTGCAAGTGAATGATAATGTTTGTGCCTCTATTTTTTGATAAAAGTAATCAATCACGTTTGTTTGGGCTTTACTTGGAGAGACCAAATGTAACGGTGATATATGTATCAATTCTTATCTTCTTTTATTTCCTATATCATTCGGCCAAACATTTTGAATATTCATTGGCATTATATTCCAGTCAAGCAATTACCCTTTAATAACTTGTAAAAATCTCCAATAACTTAAAACCAATGAATTTCTGACTTCATTTAGGAAAACTCAAACCCATCCTTTAATTTATCACTTCATTTAACAATCCCCCCCTCTCAATGAACCATTCGGACACACATATATACACATATATACACCATGTTACCACCTTATTCTCTTCTACACTACCCTCATAGAGATCGAATCCTATAACCATAAAAACCAAGAGACCGAAGCTAAGGACATGCAAAACAACAACCATTGTAATTCTGAAAATTACAATTCCAGAGTTACATGTCTCGCCATTAACAACATAGACATATACGCAACAATTTAAATCCCCAACACTGCATACCCAAGCTTTCGATCATATACACACATTTATGCTCTTCATTTTCTCATTAAGCTAGAGCCGTTTCCTTGAACCATTAATCCCTGTTTCGTCCTTCAAAAACAGAGGTAGAAAATCCACATGCAACCAGAAATTTTAAGCTACATTCCCTCCTTCAAAAAGTCAGAGCATCCAACACCACTGTCCGAAACTTTTAACCAAGTTTTGACAATCAATATCTCTAAACAATTAACTAACATCCGACAAAAGATTGTAGTAACCAAAAACCATAAAATTCGAAACATAAAGCCCCTGTTTCAGTGTCACAACAAGTCGGTCCTCAACATGCAGCAATCAGTAACAACATGTAAATTCAAGGACCCCAGGAATTTCAAGGATGACAACAAATTCAACCACAAGGATCAAACCGGAAAAGCAACATAACAAAATTAAATCAGCCAACCTGTAACAGATCCAACAAACCGAAGCCTGCCAGAGGTAGATCGGACGGTGTATTGCTCTAGGAAGAGAAGAACTCCACGCACGGCTCAAATGCAGAGGCAGACAACGACGACGTCGGTTGCAGACGATGAGAGCAGCTCTGATTTATGATGAACGAGCAGCATCCACACAGCCATGCACACCTCACACCCAACGGCTGACCTCACGATGATGACGGGACGGAGCTCACGGTCACCAGCGACGGAGCTTCTTGGAGGCGACCACCGACGGACCTGGTCGAGGCGACCACAGACGGAGCTCACGGTCAAACACCAAACGACTTGTGATGAACGAGCAGCATCCCCAGGCCACGCACACCTCACACCCAAAAGCTAACCTCACCATAATGACAGGACGGAGCTCACGGTCACCAGCGACGGAGCTTCTCGGAGGCGACCATTGATGGACCTTCTTATCGAGGCGAGCAAAGACAGAGCAAGCATGGGGGCTCAGGTTTAAAAAAAAAAAAAAAGGACTCTCTCGCTTACGGGGGAATAGGAGAAGGCAGATGAATTCAGAGAAAAGTAAAGGGAATAGATTCCCTGTCAGAACGGTCCATAAGCCATATGATCAAAAGCTTCCCCTCTCCAACTTATCCCAATCGCGCGTTGAAGGGGCTTAAAAATTCAGAAGCCCAATTGTTAAAAAGCTCTGCCAAACGGTCCAAAATTCCCACTGAGCTTATAATCACTTATAAGCCATGTTTGGGCCAGCAAACGCTGACCCAAACAGGCACTAAGTCTTTCATCATTGACTTATTATCAGCTTTTGTTTCCGTCAACTATGGCAAATAGATATAGATGCAATCATAAAATTCATAAGAAGTTCACATCCAAGCATCATGATTTTTCAAATTTTGAAAGAAAAAAACTTTAAAAATTCAAATTAATTTCTCCAAATTCCAAAGGCTCAAAAAACCTGAATGAATTCTGTTATGATTGGATAAATAATACATGGTCCCAACTATTTTCTTCTAGAAAGTTGCCGCTTAGGTTGTGGAGCTTCAAGGAATATTTAAAATTATTACGATCTCATTTATGATCTTTTATTGTATTAATTCGCGACTCTAATATAAATGCATACACAAGTTATAATATAAGAAATTTACAACTTAAGCTATTTAGAGTTATCACCTTAGCTCGCAAGACTTAATTCTTAAGTGTATGATATGATAAAAGAAAATTAATTAAAACTCACTTCTGGTAGTTACAATGGAATTTTACAACTATTATTATTGCTCTTGCTATGTCTTAAAATATTGGCAAGAAAAAAGTCCTTGTTGACTCATAATATATAGAATTTTTTTTACCACTGAATAATTTAAGATATCACTTCCGATCCTTAATATAAGAGCTAGTTTAACTTTTAATTTAGTTCTACATATAAGATCATAATTTACTTTGTCTCTCATGTTTATGTATTTTTTTTAAAGTTGTTTTTGTAGTAGGTGAACATGTTAAAGACTCTATCAAATAATAGTTCTAGCTCACACATGAGTAGTAAGGGTATTTTGGGAAAACAATACCTATTTATTACAAATAGTTAACTTAACAAACTTTTTAATCTGTTAAAATTAGTCAACTAGTTTTTATATTAAAGACCGGATTAGTATTTGATTATAAATTTAGTGATGAATCAAACCAAACCATATTCGGTGAATGCCAGTGACGAATCAAAAGGCCCAAGTCAGCATATGGTTATGCTTTGCCCAACATTAACTCACAAAGCCCACGCATCTATATCCACAAGAGAAGATAGAGGAGAACGCTTGCCATTGTTTCATTTCTTATTTTCTTTCTTGTTTTTCACCCTTGCCCGAACGTTATTCCTTTAATATTTTTTTCTGTAATTTTTTGTTTCGGACTATCCTAAATTAAAGCGTCAACTTAGTCAGAAATAAATTCTACAAATCAAAACATTTTTACTTTCGGTATTACCATTTTCACGTATATACAAATAGAGCATAGCCATCCCGCTTGAACTTAGTTATCCTCTGATTGATGGAAAGCTTATATATTGACCTCAACCATTAACTTTCGATCTCTAGCCATCCTTGACCTATATCCAATTCTTACTTCTTTGGGCCTTCACTAATTCCAAAGTGGGGTAGATATCCCAATTGAAAATTTTGGTTTATCTTCAGTTATCGACTAGTAATTTTCATGTGCCTATCCCCCATGACATTTAAACTTAAAACTCTCCTTAAACATCTAGATTTATCTGAAAATTTGTTTGAATCTTCTATTCCCCATTGGTTGAATAGCTTTAGTCACTTAAAGGTTTCTGTGAACTTTTTTTTATCTGTGAATAAGAATTCACAAGCACTTTTATGTATATCGTGACAAAACTTTCTTCGTATAGCTTGTATTATGTAAGTTATAATTGAAAAGTTTTTAAGCAATGTTATCAAACCCATATCAGACAGACTGGATCGGATGGTCCAACCTGTCCAAGCGTCACTCAGTGATACTAGTGGTCCGTTCAAATACTTTAGGTGGCGTTGCGACTTCAGCCAGATTGATCCGTTTTGAGTAGGCTTTTGAGTCGGAACCCATATTTGAGTCAAGAACCAGAACGGATTTGAGTAAATTGAATGGTTTTAAGCTTCCTTTTTTTGCCCAAAAAATCCTTCAGTCTTCAGATATGGTGCATTTCGTCACTCCTTTGATATGATTTGACACTTTCACTTGCCAAAATACCCGATCTTCTTCAGTTCTCCGTGCTTTCTTTTCCCTGACATTAGTTATTCTTTGGTTAATCTTTTCCCATGACCAAGTGAGCGGGCTTTGCTCTTCCCTCTGTCACGACATCCCTTGCCCGATGTTGTATGCCTCAGATAATGACGACGCCTATGAAAGATTGCAGCAACTCACTCTCTCTCTCCAAAAGGTCTGTTGCTTGGGACCCCGAAACAGCGGAACTATTTTGGTACTTATCTTTGATATTAAATATGGACTATTCTGATCAGATTTGAACAATTCAGATAGGATGAGACTTAGGTGCCCATCTCACCGGTTCTGAGACAACTCACTTTTTCTGTCTCTAAATAGTAAATTCTTCTTATCCCATACTTATCAGTCAAAATTTATTTTATGTTTTCTAAACTTTTCTTCTTATAATTAGTCCAGCATACTGTGTAGTGAAGGCCCAAAATCAATTTTTGGCAAAAAAGGCTTAAAATCAATTGGGAGTAGAAAGAAAAAAACTCAAAATCCTTGTGAAGTTTTTCTTTACAAGAAAATCATTATGAAATTAAACTATTTGAATTTATTTTTATGTTATTTAAGAATTTGATATTTTAATTTCATACATTTATTATATTTACATAACATTATCTTTAATTTAATTTTTATGATACTGGTATGACCAAACGACCGATTTAACCATTTGAACCATAATCTATTGGCTTTAAATGTTTAACATCTAGTCTGACTTTTAAAATACTGTTTTAAAGCCATTTCAAGCAATCCAGTTATCTCTTTGGCAACAACTCGGCGAGCACTATTTCTTATAATATTGGAAATTTGACTTCTCTTGATCATATTGCTTTGCCTGATAATCATCGATAGAAGGGAAAATTTAAATCTCCATTGAAAAAGTCTACAACCTGGAAAGTATGTTTACTAGAAATCTCTCCGCATGGCTTGTAAGCATACATATATTTATTTTTCCTATAAAATCAGCTTCAGTGAGTACCTAGCAAACTGGAGAGTGGAGACAACATGCATACTGAGATTTGAGAAGCAAGAGCTTAAAGATAAGAGATCTTTACTTATTAAAAAAAGAAAAACAAATTAAAAAACATGTAAAAGTTGCTTTTTTTTTCAGTTTTAAAAACATATTTTCGTTTTCTGTTTCACAAAAAATGTAACTAAAAAATAATCATCAACCAAGTTGTTTTTTTTTTGGTTCAAATTTTTGCTGTTAAAAAAAATTAAGAATTGTTTTGAAAATAGGAAATCAATCAAGACCTATATTTTTGAAAGGGATTAGGTGCAAATTTATCTTGAAAGTTTGCGCTTATGAACACTAGGTATTCAGAAGTATTTTTTGGTTCAATATCGCTCTAGAAGTTTTCAAATTGTAGGAATGTCCCCCGGCTGTTATCTAAGTTAAGTTTGAATATTATTTAACCAATTATGTTGAGTTGGCATGTTCACATGTCATCTATATCATTTTCTTTTTTGGGTTAAGTGCAAATTTGTCCTAAAGTTTTTACTTAGGAGCACTTGGTATTTGGGAGTTCCTAAATTGCAGCAATGTTACCCCGACTATTATTTATATTAAATTTGATCATTAATTAACCAAATATGCTATGCTGGTAGATCCACATGTGATCCAGTTCATTTTTTTTCCTGAGTTATCCACTTCATTTTTGGTTTATTATTTCATTATTTGCTCTTAATTTAGTACTTTTATAAGAACAAAAGTAGAGTATAAAAATATAGTAAGTAATACGTGTAGAGGAAAAGCTCATAAGAATTCTTGAAAGATATAAATGATGAGGTCAATTTTAGGAATAGCCATGGGCTTGAAAAGCATAGAAGTAATGATTTTTCTAGAGTTAATACTAAATCCTCACCTTAAAAAAAATAAAGTGGATTACATGTGGATCTACTAGCTCAACATATTTAGTTAATCAATAATCAAATTCAACATGAATAATAGTTGGGGCTGTATTACTACAATTTGAAAAATTTCGGATACCAAGTACTCCTAAATAAAAACTTCGGGGCAAAATTGCACCTTACCCTTTTTTGAAAACTCATGGCTAGAAGGTACAAAAAGCATAATTTATATCAGATGTGCAAAAGCTATATCAATTTATATGACAGTATGCAAACTGAGATAAGGATCTCTACTTATTAAACAATTTTACTGAACAAAAGATAAACAAATAAGAAAACATATAAAAGTTACTAACGTTTTGGGATAAGGTCTAATTTTATCCCAAGTATTCGCAACTGTGGGTAACTTAAAAGTATTTTTTAGGAGCAATGTTGCTCCGGAAGTGTTAGAATCATAGCAATATCGTCCCATCCGTTAGTAAAGTTGATTTTGACCATTAGTTGACCCCATTTTGTTGAGTTGGCTCTGCACAAAGAATATAATCCCACATATTACCCACCTAGTACGCCATGCTAGTATCATCTTCCTTCCCTTCATTCACTTCTCACCCCTGCACTCGTGGGAATCTCAGCTCCGCCCCACCTCCTTCTTCTCAAACCTTCCTTTCACTGCTTCATCCATTTCCTCCCCTCTCAAGTTCGACGCCTCCTTCTAACGTCTCTCTCCCCTTAACCCGGCGGCAACAAGAAAATAGAGATCACTCTCCAATAATGTCATCTCTTGCCTCACCAAACCTTGCTTTCCAATATCCCTTCCCCATTATCCAGTGGGCCCCTCACTATTCCCTCAACCTCCTTCGTTCTGATATCATCTTTGGCCTCACCATTGCCAGTCTTGCCATTCCTTGTGTTTGTTTCTTCATCGTAACTTCAACATAAATTACCACTTGCCCTGCATCTCTCCTCCCACACCATTAAAAAATCAGTCTTTTGGATTTCTTATCTCTGTCACCATCATGACTGCTACAACTACTCCTAACACACCGCATCATATCAAAGCTTGGGTCTACTCTGAATATGGGAACCCATCAGAGGTCTTAAAGCTAGACCCAAGCATGCCATTACCAGAGCTTAAGACGATCAGGTTTTCATCAAATTCAGACTATACTCTAAGCTTTGATGTTGCTGGTATAGTGGTTAGAGTGGGAGGCGCAGTAGAGGAGTTCAAGGTAGGGGATGGAGTGTACGATGTCATCATAGTGGGTTTGTAAGAGCCAAAGTCGCTGTTTCTTCTTCCATCAAGAATCTCTTTTTAGGTATACCTCTATAAATATATAACAACTCTATTATATATAATGTGTAATCATAATCGTCAAGTTATATATTGATAATATATTGCCCATTATTTCTTTCTAAGTGTAAAATAAATTTAAGCCTTTGTTGCAGTGCTCATATATATATACACACATATCTCCGCCAAGTGTATCAACTTATTATGATTCTGAATATGAATTTAAGAATAATTTTGCCCTGACCTACCGCTTGGTCAGAGTACATACTTTTTCCAGCTTTTTTGGAGTTTTAGAGAGAGAGAGAGAGAGAGAGTGAGAGTGAGAGTGAGGACCACCCCTGTACTTAGTATCGTAAAACAGAGCAATCAGGAAACAACAAAAAATGAAGGTGATAAACATGAGAGGGATGGGAGTGGATGAAGGAATAAAGGGAAGTTTTGAGAAGACGTGGGGCGGAGTCAAACGAGTACAGGGATGAAGAAGTGAAGGGAAGGAAGATGATGCTGACATGTCATAACATAAAAGTTGATAATATGCGGCATTAAATCCTATGTGTCGAGGCCAACTCATCAAAATTGGGTTTATCAATGTTCAAAATCAACTTTGTTAATGGATGGGTGACATTGCTACGTTTTTAACACTTTCGGGGTAATATTACTCTTAAAAAAACTTTCGGATACTCATAACTCATGAGCGAATACTTTTGAGGCAAAATTAGACCTTATCCCTTTTTTTTTTGTCTTGAAAACATATATATTCTTGTTTTCTATTTCACAAAAAATTTAACTGAAAAATAATTATCAACCAAGTTGGTTTTTTTAAAATTTTTGCTTTTAAAAATTAAACATTGTTTTAAAAATAGGAACCAAACAAGACCTATATCTTTGAACTTATGGCTAGTAGGTACAAACAGCATAATTTATATGAGATGTGCAAAAGCTATATCTGCACATATGCAGTGTATGCCTTTTTGAGATAACTAGGGAGTATTCATCCACACTTATTAATAGATGGATATGAAATAATGTGTAAAGACCATATTTTTGCGAGGATTATGATAGATATATAAAATTCTGTGTACATCTACTACTTTATTTTTCTTTTGATGAGCCGGAATCAAAGATTAAGAGCTCCTTTATTTAAATAAAAAAGGTTCAACTTAATGTGATAAACCTATTTTAAAAAGTAAAAAAAAAATTAAAGAACATTATGATATTTTTTTTGCATTATTAGTATTATTTCACCTACATCAATATCTTTTGTAAGTTTACTAAACCCGAATATAGACCAATTAAAAGTCACATAAAAATATACCAATAATAGCTAGCTATATATATAGTCCAAGCTTTGCTAGCCTACCACGTTACCACAAACCCTGAATTCTGGATTCTCAATCACCGAACTAGAATAGCCTATCGCCTCATACGCATCGTCATCTATTTCAGAACCCATTGATATCTTATGCATATATATATATATATATATATATATTTTTGTGTGTGTGTGCATGTTATCACTATATGTCGACCTCACGTTGAACTCCAAATCCACAATGTCACAAAACAATCCTTTTATTCCTCTCCACATTGTCGAAGAAATTCTGCTCAACCTAGATGGCAAAACCCTAATTCAATGCGTCTTCATTTGTAGAGATTGGAATTCTCTTATTACTAGTCCTAATTTCATATCCGGCCATTCAAATCGAGCTTTTGATTCCAAAAAAGAAGTCCTCCTCATTAAATGTTACCGACCCAAAGAGACCAAATCAAGTGAATCCGTTCGTGAAAGTATAGTGAAATTTGAAGGCAGCTATTCATTACATTTGGATAATGACCAATTCGATTTGTTTCGCACAGTAAAAAGTCCTATCATTGAGGGCTACAGGGGATTAACGAGGATGGGCACAAGCAACGGTATAATATGTTTTGTTGATCATCCACCCATCAACTTTGTCCTTTGGAACCCAACAATTCAAAGATATGTTTTTCTTCCTAGACTCACATTATTGACTTGGGATCTACATCGATCAGTTTTAGCGTTTGGTTTTAATCGTAGGAGCAATGATTTTAAGGTTGTAGTCCTTGTTTGTCATAATTATGAAGTTAGTTCAATTGATTCGGCTTATGTCTTCTCGTACCTCAATTGGTCATGGAAACATGTCACCGGTATTCCTCCTCCTCCTCCTCGCGATCTCAAAGAGGGTTCATTTGATCGTGTGCTTATTAATGGTGCACTTCATTGGATTGTTTGGAACAAAATAGAAGGTTATCCGTTTGTACTTACATTTGATCTAACGCACGAAGTTTTCGGCGAAATATTACTTCCTAGAAGTATTGCCAACGATGCATATTCTCTTTCAATAATGGCAGTGGGAGATTCAATTGCTGTGTCGTCAAAGAAGAAAAACAAGTTTAGTGAAAGAATATGGTCCGTGTGGATTATGAAACAATATGGGATTGATGGATCATGGACAAATAAAGTTTCAACAAATGAGCTGCATCCAATAGAAGTGTTGGATATAAGAAAGAATGGGGACATAATACTAGAAAAAAGAGCTGGCCAGTTTGTTAGATACAATCCATCAACTTCAACAACCAAGGTCCTAAGAGCTTTAGATGGCAGTGTTTTTATCGGTAATCATGTGGAGAACTTGTGCTTACTAGATAAGGGTGAGGATGTAAACCCCAATCAATTGATGATATGAATCAAATCACTTTGTTTTCCTTTGTTTGTTGAATCACAAATTAAGTGAAATCAAGGCATTATTTGATTTTTTTGTCCCGAAAACAGTTTTTCTTAAAACAAAAGATAAAAAACTTGTTTCATGGTCAGTTTTCAATTAAGTTTCTGTTAAAAAAAAAAAAGAATTATGTTTTTTTGAAAATAAATTCTCAGAATTTTTTTTTTTTTTTTGTGTTTTGTTGTTTTTTAAAATTTTAATTTACTTTCTCTTGTAGTTTGTGCTCGCTACTCTGTCACTCATGCTCACATTCTCAATGGCTCCTCTTTTCTACGCAGTCATTCAGCCCCCTAACACTCCATCCACGGCTGCTACTCCACTCTCGACTCTATCTCTCACCTTATATCAATGAGTAGTTCTTCAAATTGATTTTAAAAACAATTTGTTTTAAACAAGTTTTGTGTTTTTTCATTTTTCAAATGCAGCTTTTTTATAAATTAAAAAATATCCAAACAAATTTTTTGTTTTCACGCTAAAACATGTTTTAAAAAAAATTTATAAAACTATTTTAAAAACATGAAAACCGAAAAAGAGAATCAAACAATACCATCACTAGCTGAAATTATTTCTTAGAACTAGTTTGATAAACCTTGATCTGCAACTACCCAAAAAAAAAAATTCTGACAAGGTCATGTTATTATACTATTACGCTGCAACGACAAGCAACCTGGTTTATATAAATTAGCGGGAATTAATTTTACACTGACATCTTATGATTTTAATGCCAATTCTTGTTTATTTGAACATTATTTTTAACTAGCATTCTGTTAGTGTAAGAGTAAAAATTTTCTTGTATTTGAGGAAGTTTACAGTAGTTTCATATGCTAAAATGATCAAATTATCATCAATATATTTTTTTTTTGCCAACCACCGTCAATAATCATATTCGGATGAAGACAATTTAAAATCCTTGTGATTAGTAATATTCCATACAAAAAGATTACATTAGTTTTATCTTAATTTTTTTATAGATATTTATTTATTATGAAAACAATTTATCGATATTGGGTGAAAGAAAAATATAAAAAAAATAATTAAGAAAAAGATGACTGGGCCTGATTAAAGTTTGTTAAAGTTGACTTTCAGCCAGCCAACCTAGAAACATGTCTTTGTGCCTCGTACTGTATGAGTTGAACCCATCACAAGCTGCCACTCTTCTTTCTCGCATCTTCTTTGCTAATATTTTTGTTCTTTAAAAACTATTATTCTATCCCTCAAAAAAAGAAGTATTATTCTAAAAGCATAGAAAGTTTATCAATCTCAAGGTATGACACACAAAAATTCAATTGAAAATGCAAAATAGTGATAAGCACGCACATATCATCGTCAACGAAAACAAAGTCTAAAGTGCATACGAGGAAAACTTTTTTTACACCGCCTCATGTACCCCGATTTTTGTCCGAATGATGTGACAAACGAGGCTTGTTATTTTCGTCAATAACTATACACTGTTTACATCAATTATTAGAACGACCTGTGCAACGCTTATTATTTACAACGAACTTTTACCCAACCGATATAAGCTTTCAAAATATCGGTTATTATAAATAACTGGTGTTTGAACTGACCAGATAAGCTTGTCTCTTTTGCTTTCTTTCCTATGAAGTAACGTCTCTAAACTTGAAAGGTCATCATGACTTGTCACTATTTATTTATAGTCAGAACCTAACTACTCTTCTGGTTCTATTTATAGAGCAGGGGGAAAAGACATTTTTTTATCTTATTTATAGGGCATTGAAAGAAATTTTTTGTATGAATGTACAATTTTATCCTCCATTTATTATTGTATTCACTTTGTTTACATGAGGTATAATGTATATTAAATAGGGTTAAAGGTGAAAAGTTGTTGAATTTTAAATGAAAATTAATAAAGTTTAAAGTTTTTCTTAGTCTGTGTGAAATATATTGAAAGTGATTTATAAATAGGATAAGAGGAGTATTATTTACCTCCATCATTGTTGAATTCAACTGGCAGTAGCCCCACAATGGCGAGAACTCTCCAAGTGCATCCTCCATTCCCTCCTCCTCCTCCACCTCTCCTATGTGTTCCCTCCAACTGGCATTAGCCTTTGATGTGTCATCTCTTATTTCTATGCCTTCCACAACAAATGTCAACCTCTTACTTGATGACTGGCACATCGAGTATGACATTTTGGGCAATCCTTTTGCTGCCGCCTCCTCCTCTTCCTCCAAAGACGCCCTCTCTTCTTATTAGTTGTTTTTTTATTATAAAAATGTAATTTCTTTGAAATATTTTGTAAGGACCTCCATGTCCCTAATCTCTATATAATATATATAGCTATTTTGTGATCTAATTTCATTTTTTTTTTTTTGCATTTTACTGATGTATCTTTGGTAAAACCTAACCCTAAAACTTTACTGAGTTAGATAACACAGAGGTAATTTTCTAGATTTTGGTTTAATAAAATATACATCAGTTATGGTGAAAATAGATCTACTAATAAACATTTGCACTGATTCTTTTTTTTGCAATGCAATATGTAAAATCGATACTAGTCTCTAGGTATATCACATGTAAAACTTTTGCCCTAGCAATATAAGGGTTCTCTCGCACTCTTTTTTGCGGCCTCAGGACATACTCACGGCTTGCGCTCTCTCCCCTTGAGCTGTGGTGGGATGTCATGGAGTATTCACGACATCCCTTTCTTTCCCATTGCTGTCACAATTCTATTCTTGCAACAAGTAACATCATTGTTGTTTTATTTCTCCTATAAGCTATTTGCCTAAACCATAATACCCGCACTCGTTTTGTTTAACATCTGTATCATCACCATCGACATCGTAGGGTTTTTGGCATCTACCACGTGATGCACTCCCTCTCAGCTTAGATAAGTCATTCCTTCATTCATTTTTGTCATTGACATTGTTGTTGGTGTATTTATTGTTGTTTGTTAACTTGCTAGTTAGTAACTTATAATTTGTGCATTAACATTGCTGTTTTTTCTTATATTAGCTAACTGTTAACTAGCTTTAGACTTTGTCTTTCAAAATTTATTTCTGTGTGTTTTTCATGCGTAGGTGAATTGAAATTTAAGCATGAATTATGCTTGTAATAGATATTCACTTCTTAGATCGAAGGTCTAAGAAGTTAGCCTTTTTTTAATTTCTAATAGTTGATATCATAATTGGTATCAAAAACAACATTTTCTATACAAGTTAGCCTATCAGTGTAAAGAATCGGGATTTTTAACACCAACCGTTTTTATGCTAGTCGCATTGCCAATTAAAAGCCTATTTTAACCCGTGTAAAAGATATTTTTTTTTCTCGTAGTGATTTTTTTTTTTGCCAACATCTACGGTGCTAATCTAAAAAACATATTATCAACTACATAATGCCTAAATTCGATGAATGAGCGAAATAATTGTCATATTATTTGCTTTTACAAGTTAACAAAGTAGACGTGGATGTTCAGAAAAATATCCACAATTACCCTACTAACAATATGAACTTAATCTCTGTCTCAACGCAATATTATCGCATAATATCTTCAATTGTAGGAACTTTAAGTAATTACTGCCACATGACTAAATAGAGCAATTACATAACATGAGCATTGACCGATACGATGCAAAGTTTCATTTCTTAATTTTTGGTTAAATGACACAGACGTATCCTATATCTTCACAGTATTCTTATACTGCTTAATCAACTTTAACTTGTCTCTTAATAACTCCCCCCCCCAAAAAAAAAAAACACAATCATATATCAAATACATTATTTAAGCATCAACACATAAGTATTTTCCCCATCTCTTGTTAAAAGCACAAGGTTCAAGCATCAACACATATTATCATCATATGCACTGGAAAAAGTATCATTAAAAGCAACTACATAATGTCCTGCTATCATGTTAAATAGAAGCCCTTTGACTGTCATTGACATCTTCTTGCCTCATAATTTAATTTATTTTTTATAGGCTAATTTATTTTTGTTAAAACTTGAAAAATTGTTCAACTCAAATTGGAAGTCAACACCTTAAGCAGCAAAAAACAAACGATCTCATTTAGAAAAATAACATTGTGGAAGATCTCACACTCATTTTCACAATGATATGCAGTAACAAGCTTTTTGCCATCAAGTTTGCGCACAGGAGAACTTTGTAAAGAAAATACCTTCAGGCAAAATAGAACCATTCATTTTATATGACATTCTTAGATATGAAGAAGAGGCCGTAAGGTAAAGAGCGAAAATATATTCCAATGAACAGAGAGAAAATGCATGTGAGAAAGTGAAGGGAAAAAAATACCTTGATTCCTGTAAGAAGAATCTGTCGTTATCAGCAAAAGAAGGAGCTTCTCTATGAATGGGAACGAAATGCTCAATTTCAACGGAATGCAAGACAATTAAGTGAGTAAAGGCACCTTAATAACATGACAAAACAACTACTGATGTTTTTCACAGATATAAATCGATATATGGTTTCTTTCTAATTTCATCCTTCTCAGCAATATAGGTCTCCAAGGACAACACCAATAGCAAATGCCAAGCAAGCAAGATCCATATCAAATAGGTGTTAAATCATACCATGAATTTATAACAAAACCATTGAGCAATATGATTTTCCAATACACTTCAGAGCAAATTAAAAAAAAGGGTATACGCATTTGGGTCAATTTCTTAATAGAGAAAGAATACATTCAGACATACGAAACATGCTAAAATCCTACAATTAAGGAACCTTGAGATCCCTCTATGCAGAAAGTCATCAGAAAGTGGAACTCTCCCAAGAACCCAAACCTTTATTGCCAAATCAAATTGCAGTACTCAAAAGAAAGCAGCCATGACACGTGCAATCTACAAATAGAATGTGAATAGAGACTCACGGTGATAGGGGCTGCAATGTTGAGCCCTTCAGTTTCGTTCTATTGAACCCAAAAGCTGAGTCACCTCCACTGCCAATCGAATCGGATTGCTCTAAACCTCAAGCACGGTAAAGAGATCAGAGACGCAACCCCTTCTTAAATCACAAACGATCACACTGATGAACTTGGAAAACCTTCCGTAGCGGCTGTGGCTCATATGGACGACACGGTTGAGTAAAAGAAGAGCGGATGGGGTGTGTGTATCTTAGTCTCAATGTTACAGTTTTGAAAAGACCGACTTCTCAAAAGCAACCATCTAGTTAATGGTTATTTTTATTCAAATTAGGGGAAACAAACTACCTGGATTAGATTCTACTTAACGGCTATTTTCACTCAAATTAGGAGGTAACATGTCCCATGTATTCCAATTCTAATTCAAATTATAGGGGTTTACATATTGTGCGTGTGTTCTGTTTGGGAGAACACGTGGCTTAGGCTTTCACCGTCAACTATTTCGGTGCTGAAACTATCCCTTGATCGAATCACCAGTGTCGAATGAAAACAGCCGTTAACAAGATCATTTAAATTTTGAAATTTTCAGTCTTTCATAAATTGTGAGAAGGAGAAGAAAAAAATACTTTGATTGCTATAAGAAGGATCTGTTGTTCTTGGCAGAACAACAGAATGCAAAAGACAACAAAGTAAGCAAAATCAAATGACAATACTCGAAAAAACAGTAACATCTAGAAATAGAATGTGAATGGAGGCTTACGATAAGAGGAGACGCAAAGTTTGAGCCCTTCAATTTCGTTCATATTGAACCCAAAAGTTGAGTCACCTCCATCGCCAATCGAATCGCAGAGGATCACACTAATGGCCCTGGAACACCTTCCGGAGCAAATGTGGCTAATGTAGCATACTCAGTGAGGACACGATTGAGTAAATAAAGAGCAAACTTAGTCCCAACGTTACAATTTTGGAAAGACTGACTTCTCAAAAATAACCATCTAGTTAACGGTAATTTTTATTCAAATTAGAGGAAACAAATTGCCTGAATTCCAATTCTAGTTAACGGCTATTTTCATTCAAATTAGAAGGTAACAGGTCGCCCGTATTCCAACTCTAATTCAAATTATATGGGTTTACGTATTAATTTTGTGTGTGATTTGTTTGTGGGGACACGCGGCTTAGGCTTTCACCATCAACCTTAATCGAGTCACCGATCTTGAATGAAAATAGCCGTTAACCGATCATTTAAATTTTGAAATTTTCAGTCTTTCACAAATTGTAACTTTAGGAGCAATAATCTATTTATATTATCAAATCCCGTTCTCCTCAACCGAGTCACTGAATATGCATCTCAGCAGATAGTACTCCACCTCCGCCAGCGAGAAGACGGACGCCGGAAGTGGCGGTGGTGATGTTATGAATATTAGAGAAGAAGAGGGTTTGGCTGCGATCTTGTTGCGATTCAATTCGAATGGGTTAGAGGCATGCGCCTACGTTTTACTGTAAGTCTCGAAACATCACATTCTGCTATTCTAGATTGTTTTTCATGCCTACTGTTTAAAAGAGTATCGTAATCTGATCAGCGAGAGAAAGTTTGGGTTTTCAATAGAGTTTGAATATCTGGTGTCTTTTTCTATATATGCCCATGAATCTCAAGCGTAGTCTATTGCACCATGAACCATGAGTCTCTGAGCTTGTTGAATATATTCTATTGGACTGTGTCATTGATTTGGCTTGAATCGGCATAAAATTGGTCTTCTGTGAAATTGGGCTAAGCTTTCTGTTGCATGAAAGCCATCAGATGAGAGTTTTTCTTACTGGTATTGTTTATGGTTGTTGGTTGGATTTGTATATTTAACAAGTGTGGGGAAGATTTGTCGTGTTTTTTGCTTTTCAAAAGGAGGGGGAGAAAAAGCCTTGGTCTTTACTATGTTTTTCTTGCCCTTGTTTTAGAGAAGAAAAAATTGAAAAAAAAAATCATAACTTATTTTTGCTAAAACATGAATATCCTTCTATTGGACGCAATCCTATTCAAGATACTGTCGGGCACTAAATGTGAGCACTTTTTTCAGCAGGGATTTGAACTTTGATTTGCCACGTTATGAGGAATTAGTCCCTTCTGCTAGACACAATTCCCGTTAGTTAAAAAAAAAAATATAACTTTCATAAAGATTCAATGACTTTTACGCTGGTGAGCATATTTGGGCCTTGTTTTATTCTTTTTATGTCTGCGATCCCCTTTGTAACATTGACTTGATTCTTATAATGAGATTATATTTATATTTGCATGCATGAAGATACTTTAAGTGTTCTTTTCCTTTTTTAATAGATATATATATCCTTTGTTTATTTATTTCTGGTTTAAAAAGTTCTTAAGCGCAACAGGAGGGCCACCTCATTTCTATATGTCTTTTAATGCATTCTATTTATATTTTGAAAATTAAAAATTTTTTTTTTGGGGGCAAGCTCTCTTCCCCTCTCAATTGCAATGACGTACTCAGACTAAGCTCCACCTTCCCCTCTCTATCTATCTACACTCACACTCTCCCCTCTAAATATTTCGGTTTCAATTATTTTTTCTGTTATGTGACAATAGTTATAAGTTAATAAAATGCAGAGAAAATATGTTTATAGTTAAAAAATATACGGGGTGCAATATATTTTTTCTATTTTAAAATATTATTTTTGTAAGAAAATATTTCATTTATATGTCTTTCTTTCAAAGATTGAAATTTTGGCAACGTACTATTAGGATTTTTTATTTTAGATGCTTTAATCCGTGTTTAAATCTTAAAGAACTTTCCCGTCATTTTTTATATCAGAAAACACGGATCCCAACTTAACTTACTCAAAATATAAATACAGAATGATAAAACTTAAAGCATTTAACATTTTAATTATAAGATTTTAACCTACCCTTTTCTACAATTAAATTTAAAAAAATACATATTTGAACTAGAAGAACATATTATAATCCATTTTTATGCTGAAGCGTATGATACTCCTTTTATTTTTTAATTATAAGATATTTTCTAGAACACTTTATTAACTCATACTAGTAAGAAACATCAAAAATTAAAGTTAAATAATTAAAAAATTTTAGAATACAAGTAAGAGAACAAAAGAGAAGGAGAGTGTGGAGGACAAATAAAGAGGAAGTGAAGGATAGGTGGAATGTGAGATAGTTGCATGACAAAAATAAATGAGTTGAATGAGTTGAATATGTTCTAAAATAATATAGTTCAAAAAAAATTGCAAGAACATAGGCAATATACTTACCATTGGAGCAAGCATACTCCCTCTTAAACTATCTTTGATTTCATTTTTTGATTTGGCTTTCTTAGCTTCTTGATAATTTTTCACACAACAGTGGATCATTACCAAAACAGCCTAACTTTTATGTCATTGACAATTTGACATTTGTAGATAGTTGCATGAAAAAAATAAATGAGTTGAGTATGTTCTAAAATAAATATAGTTCAAAAAAAAAATGCAAGAACTCATAGGCAATGTACTTACCTTAGGCAAAGTGCTCCCTTTTAGCCTAACTTTGATTTCATTTTTGGATTTGGCTTTCTTAGCTCCCTTATAATTTTTCAAACAACAGTGGATCATGATCAAAGTAGCCTCTCCTCAAGCAAAAGTTTATGTCATTATCATTTTGATAAATTTTGCATATAGAGCTTTTAGTGAAAAAAAGAACCATGGTCCTCCTTATTCTAAACTTTAAATCATGAGTAAACATCTCTACTCTTTTCAAGGCTAACTGCTTTCATTTTTAGATTTGGCTTTCTTAGATTTTTATCCTCACCAAAGCAACCTCTCCCCTTAACAGATTTGGTTCTTTTTATCGCCAAGACAAAACTCTATTATTAACATTTTCAATAAATTTTGCAAATAGAGTCAACTATGGCAATTTTTTCAAACCATTCATGTATAAAATACTTCAAAGTTTGGAAAGGTAGAGTCAGCTATAACTTGCCCGTTGTCTTAAAGCAATATAAGTGTTTGTGACTAATTAGCAAATCAAGAATATTAAAAATATCCATTAAACCCAAAATATAGTAACCATGTGATGGAATGTGGGACAAGTATAATTATTATTAGATTAAATTTATGATTTTATTACTAGGATATGATTTAAATTATTATTTCAGAGACCTACAATTTCGATAGAAGTGAAACATTATTTGTGATGGTGAGTAAGAAGAATTCACCAAACCATTAGTGAAACCTCAACTAATCTTGAACCTGTTCGACTTTCTTCTTCTTCTTTTATCCCTCAAAAACTTCCCTCTTTTGTTTGTAGATCCCTTTCTAAAAGAATAGAAAATCTTATTGAGATAAACTATCTTCCTAAAGATACTAAAATTCAAGAAACAGATCTACCTCTTCTCGACCCTTATAGCCTCTATCATCGTACCAATTGTGTCTCCAAAAAGATCAGAAATCTTATTTCCAATAGACGAATCTATGTGAAAGAAATTGTTCAGACTACCAATCTAGAAAACTGCCACCTCTTCTAAATAGTATGTTACTCTAGATATAGCCCAACTTTTAATTGATGAATAGAAGGCTCAACGTTATACTCATCTCCATGTTGATGTTGTGCATCTCATTCTTACACTTCATTGGAGAAAAAAGATTCCAGCTACTACTTTAAGGATAATTATTATTAGATTAAATTTAAGATTTTTATTGTTAGGATATGTTATACTTTAGGATTATTTTAATTTATTGTCATTTTATTATTTTCAGACTCTGATTAGAATTAGCATTTATTATTATTTACTTTCTAAGTATAGTTAGGATTGTCAATTACGATAGATTTCGGATATTGATTGAATTATTGAGTCTACAATTTCTCTCTCATTTCTCCTTCTGCATCTGAGGCCTTCTTTTCTCGATCTCTTTTCTCTCTCCTCTGATTTTTATTTCTCCTCTTTCTTCTTCTTTGTTTTAGATCACCTATTGGAAGGGATTTCCAAACGACAGCACTGTGTTGAAGTTTTGTCGGCCTCCCTCACTTTGTGCACTACTTTTAGTATGGGGAGAAATGATGAGATATGGGAATTATTTAAGATTTATCATTATTTAGTATTTTAGCATTTTCTTATTAGGATTAGTTGTTATT
Source organism: Neltuma alba (assembly GCF_004799145.2). Taxonomy (NCBI): domain Eukaryota; kingdom Viridiplantae; phylum Streptophyta; class Magnoliopsida; order Fabales; family Fabaceae; genus Neltuma; species Neltuma alba. Next base: position 94,536 of record NW_021635170.1, read on the forward strand.
AATATTTTAGTATAAGTATTTCTCATTAGACCTGACTTTCAATCCATAATTTCAAGCACCAACACATGTCATCACCATTTTCAAATTTGCATACAAGAGAACTTTGTAAAGAATCAGGCTGTATGCCATTGAAAAGACTGAAAATAAAACTGAGGGGAGAAGAAAAAAATCCTTGATTCCTGTAAGAAGGATCTATTGTTCTCGACAAAAGCAGGAGTTTTCCCTATGAATGGGCGGCAAGAAATGCTCAATTTCAACAGAATGCAAGACAATAAAGTAAGTAAACGATCTTAATAACAAGATAAAACCACTACTGGTGTTTTTGATAGATATATATGGATATAATAAGGTTTCTTACATATTTCATCCTTGTGATAGGGCTCTCCATATCCGATATCTGATAGGTGTTAAATGCTAGACAAAATAAACATGGATATAACCAGGTGAGCAGAATCACAACCATATCCAGAAACCAAAGCCCAAACTTTGGGGACATTAAATAGACTAGAATATCAAACATCACGTAGACGTTTAAGTCAGGAAGGAATCCAACGATGATGACCCAGATAGAAAGTTTTAATCCATTTTTCCCTAACAAAACAATTGAACAATATGATTTTCCCACTACTCTATATTGTAACTTAGCATTTTTAAAGAAAAGGATACACGGTTTTGGGTCAATTTCCTAGTGAAAGAAAAATGCTCTCAAATCTGTAGATTTGGTTCATTTTATCACCAAAGCAAAACTCTGTTATTAACATTTTCAATAAATTTTGCATATAGATCAACTACAACAATATTTTCAAACCTTTTATTTATAAAATAAAAGAGAATGAAGAGAAATTCAAACAGGATTTCGATACACAGATGACAGAGTGGCTGTAGGAAAGAAGAAGAGGTGACTCCTATCCTCTCGGAGGAGGAACTACAACTTGTTGAGAGCCTTCCAAAATTACAAATTCCAGATGAGAGACTGAAACAGCTCTGCAGACCATGGAAGGATTCTCTGATCATTACTCTGTTGGGAAGGAAGACAAGTCTAGACATCATGAAAGACCGTATCTTTTGGCTACTGAAAAATGATAACTTTGAACTCAGATTTACCAAACAACTTCTATATCTTTCGCTCAAATGATGTGGAGTTGTGCAGGAAGTTGCTATTCAATGGTCCTTGGATTATTCAGGGGCACTATCTAGCGATCCAAAGATGGAGTCCAAACTTCAACCCCTATTGTTCAAAAGTGAAGAAGGTTGCGATATGGGTTCGAATACCAGTCCTCCCCATTCACTGCTACTCTGAAGACGTTCTCCTGGAGCTGGGGAATTTGACCGGGAGGGCAATAAAAGTGGACATGAATACACTTGCTTATGTGAAGAATAACAATAGTAAGGTGGAAAGAGGCAAGTTTGCCGGCGTCAGTGTTGAAGTGGATCTCAATAGGAAGCTACGATCAAGATTCCTGGTTCGAAAAAAGTCTATACTGTTGAATATGAGGGACTGGACATAATATGCTTTAAATATTGAAGATATGGACACACACAGGAAGCATGCCCCATGAACCCAAGTCCAGTAACTGGAAAAAACTCACCTGAAACACCGATGCCAGAGGTGGAAACTGCAAAGTCGAATGTTGCCCCAGGTGAGAAACACACCTTGATTAGTGTGCCTGGAATCTCATTGAACAAAGAGTTTGGGGGCTGGATGAAAGCGATTAAGACTATCAGGAAAAGACCCATGAAAGTTGAAGCAGAGAAAAGGTCTCAAACAAAGTCTAATGGGGGCAGTAAACAAGCTAGTGTAAAGCAGAACGCACAGACTGCTACGAGATTTGACGTCCTTAGGGAGGAAGAACCACAGGCTACCTTTACTGAAAAGAAGAATAATAGCGAAAATAAGGTACCTGTGAAAGAATGGAGACAGAAAGAGGAGGTAAATGTTGCCAGAAAGGAAGGGATATTTTCGGTACCCGAGGTTCAGTTTGGGAGGAAAAGTACAACTGAGGAAGGAGAGAGTAAGCATTAGAGGCACCTCTGCAAAAGATAAAAGTGATGGTAAGGCAAAGGAAAAAGAAGTCAGAAGGAGGTTTTCAGATGATAATAGTAGTGGGCTGAGCAATCTAATGGAGGAGAGTCTGGGCCCAAACCCAGAGTGTGCAAAGTTAGACAATGATAAAAAGGAAAAAGGAAGCAAAAAATGCAGCATTATCACTAGACCAAAGACAACCTCTCCTATCGTGAAAAGGAAGCCTCCTGCTAGGGCCCTCCAATTAATTATTGGGTCCTTAATGGAAAATTCCTCAGTGGGTTGTAAACTTTTTTCATATCAAACCAGCCCAACTTCTGAAAATAACATTCCACCCAACCAATCAAATTCTCCTCCTAAGCCTTCCACGTATGACGCGGGAAAACAAATCCCCAGAGATATAGGGATGAATGACGGGGAGAGAAAGGAGGACCCACCTAACCCAGTAATGCAACAAACTCTAAACTGGCTAGGACTAGAGGTCAGTGAGCAAGGGGATCAATGGTATGAGATTGAAGAGGAAAGTCTGACGTTACAATCTAAGGGAGCTACACCATGGGAGCTCTTAGTGAGATGTCTCGAATCCCTTCCTTTCTTATTGTTTTTATGAATTGTATTGTTTGGAATTATCGAGATGCAGCCTCAAAAACTTTTCCTAGTAGGATTAGAGATTTAATTAGAAATAAAATGGTGAACTTGCTAGTCTTGCTGGAAACACGTGTTAGTGGTGAAAAAGCCAATAAAATGGTCAGGAAACTGGGTTTTTCAAATTGGATTAGAGTGGAAGCCGCTGGTTATGCAGGTGGTATCTGGTTACTCTGGAATGAGGAAGATATCACTATTAATTATGAAGGTCCAACTACTCAACTTATACATGTACAGGCTCAATTGAAGCAAGATGACTCCAAGTTCTGGCTTACATGCGTTTATGCTGAAACCTATGTTGGCTTGCGAAAAGCTTTATGGGAAAGTTTGAGGACTCTAAATGCTCAGATGCAGGGACCGTGGGTGGTGGCGGGGGAGTTTAATGCTTATCTCTCTATAAATGATAAAGCTAGGGAACACATCATAATTTCGCCGCCATGAAACACTTCAATGAGTATATTATAGAGACAGAACTCTATGAAATTGATAGTGTGGGTGACAGATTTACTTGGGAGCGTAATTTGATAAAGGAAAGAATTGACTGGGCCTTCTCAAATGTTTATTGGAATAACAAATCTCCTCTTGCAAAAGTTCATCACCTCGGTAAGTTTGGCTCATATCACAGGCTGTTGTTTATTAAAACAGCCCCAACCCGTTTGACCAAATGTAGGGAACCATCTTTTCATTGCTAAGCAGGGTGGTTACTGGAAACAGATTTTACGGATATAGTGAGAAAGAGTTGGAAACAGATTTCTTGGGAGGACAAAATCACCCATTTCACAAGATCAGTGGAGGAGTGGAATAAAACTAGGGTCGGCAACATCCAAGCAAAAAAAAATCTGTTGAAGAGGATTGGGGTGTAGAATGAATCAGAAATAGAAGAAATGATCAATACTTGGCACAAACAGAGAAAGAATTATGAAGGGAGTACAATAAAGTGCTGGCGCAAGAAGAACTCCTCTGGTACCAGAAATCCAGAAGTGATTGGTTGAAGTGAAGGGATAGAAATAGTAGCTACTTTCATGCAATGACTATGATGAAAAAGAGAAGAAACAGAATTGATGGACTGCAAAATGATCAAGGAGAGTGGGTTTTTGACGAGGAAGTGTTGGGAGACATGGCTTTTAATTACTATTAAAATCTCTTCCTAAGTGATTCTTCCTCCAGGAACTATCTTAAAACTGAAAAGAAGTTTCCCCCATTATTTGAGGAAGATAAAAGACAAATTTTTCCATGACGAAGAGATTAAAAGTGATGTTTTTGACTTGGGTGGATTTAAGGCGTGGGGACCAGATGGCATTCAAGCCTTCTTTTATCAAGAGTATTGGGGTATCGTTGGAGATTCGGTATGTCAAATGATAAAAGAAATTATTGAGGATCCGAAAAGGTAGATCGGCCGTGCACAATAAAAGAGTTCCGACCCATTTCACTTTATAATGTAAGCTATAAAATCATTACCAAAATGATACGTAGAAGGCTCAAGACCATCCTTACCAAGGTTGTTGGACACCATCAATGCAGCTTCATAGCAGGTAGGCAGAGTAGTGATAATATTATTATGACTCAAGGTCATTCAATCAATGAAGAACAAGAAAGGACAGAATGGGTGACTGGTGGTTAAGGTAGATTTGGAAAAAGCATATGATAGGTTAGAATGGCACTTCATCTTTGATACACTTAAGGAGCTGGGTATTGACGAAAAACCGTGTAACATTATCATGTCTTGTATATCTGCACCTTTCTTTCAGGTTGTACGGAATAAGGAAAAAACTGGAAATTCAAGGCTTTTAGGGGGATTCGGCAAGGAGATCCTATCTCTCCTTTAATCTTTATCTTGTGCATGGAAAGACTTCACCACCTTATTAGGGATTCAATTGCTAATAAAGACTGGAAACCCATTGTCTTAAGTGCTGGTGGCCTACCTATTTCACACTTATTCTTTGCTGATGATCTAATTCTGTTTGGGGAGGCCTCTACTAGCCAAGTTGAAGAAATGTTGAGATGTATCAATATGTTCTATGATGCTTCGGGCCAGAGAATGAATAAAGCCAAAACCAAAATTTGCTTCTCTAGCAATGTCCACTTCTCTAGAGCCAGAAATCTAAGCAAAAAGATGGGAGTTGGTTTAACAGGTGATTTGGGTAAATATCTGGGCATCCCCCTTATCCATAGGAGAGCTTCTTATGCTACCTTTGCCCCTATCCTAGAAAAAACACAAAAAAAACTCAAAGGGTGGAAAAGGAGCTATCTTACAATGGCTGGTCGTGCCATGCTTATTAGAGCATTTTTGAATAGTATGCCTACTTATCAAATGCAAACAATGTTGCTCCCAAAGGGTCTTATCAAACAACTTGAAAAGAAAGCAGGAAATTTCTATGGGGGGAGAAGGAAGATATGAAGAAGTTGCACCTCATTTCTTGGGAGTAAATTACCAGAGAAAAGAAGGAAGGGGGACTTAGCATCAAGAATTTAAGAAGACAAAATGAGGCCTTCATTTCCAAGTTGTGCTGGAAGCTCCTTACTGATAAGGAAGCTTTGTGGCCTAAAGTGTTGAGAATTAAATATAATTGTGAAAGCCTGCACAAATTGAAAGTGAAGAAAAAACAGAATGCATCTTTGACTTGGAGAGGTATTTGTGACGTTTGGGACTCTTTCAAAGCGGGGATAGGAAAGAAAATTGGCAACGGTGAAACAACCTCATTTTGGTTTGAGAACTGGTCTGAAATGAATACCCTATAATCAATCTCATCCCAAGAAGGGAAGGACTAGTTGATTGTAATGAGAGAGTAGTGGATTATGTGGATTCTTGTGGGAATTGGAGCCATGAGAAACTAAGTGCCTGGTTGTCTCATACAGAGGTGGAGCGTATCATGAATGCACACCCACCCCATGAGGAAAGAGGAGAGGATAAATTTATTTGGAAACCATCCACTGATGGGTCCTTTAACATCAAATCTGCTTATTCTTTCCTTTTTGCAGGGAATGGACGAGAAGGGGATAGCATTTGGAAAAGTTTATGGAGATGGCAGGTTCAGAAGAAGATTAAATCAATCATGTGGTTGTTTACAAGTGGTAGGCTCCAGACGGCCGAACTCAGGAAGCGAAGGAACATTGAGGAAGATGATGCTTGCCCATTTGGATGCAATAGTGAAGAAACAGCGATGCATTTAATGCGAAATTGTAAGAATGCTGTGAACAGATGGAAATCAGTGGTCTCACCTGATAGGTGGCCATATTTCTTCACACTTCAAGGATGAGAGTGGATTGGTTGGAACCTTAAGCATGAAGCAGGAGCTACAAACACAAAGAAAATTCAATGGGCTATTTTGTTTGGATATATTTGTTGAGATATATGGTCTTCACGTTGCAATAATGTTTTTGAGATAGAGACTATCAATGCTCCAACGAATGTTCAAGACTCCTTCCATGAAGCTTGTTGGGATAAAGACATTGTTGAACACTGTCAATACCTATCTAATTCTACCTTGTAGGGGAGTAATGCCATTCACACTCTGGAAAACAATGTTACACGGAAGGTAGATGGTTCGGTGCTCATGGACTGAAGAAGTAGTTGTGGGACTGAAGAAGTAGTTGTGGAGGAGTTATAAAAGATGAGGAAAGAAGGTGGACTTGTGGGTTTTCTTGTAAATTAACCTCAGTCCTGCCGGCAATAGCAGAACTAATTGGGATCATTAATGGATTGCAAATGTGCTGGAATAGAGAGTATAGGAAAATCCTAGTGTTGTCGGATTGCATAGAGGCCATTAATTTTTGTATTCGTGGCTGTGACGTTGGACACCCGTTTAGAGATATTATATATGGCACTAAGGCCATATTCAACATGAACTGGCAAGTCTTAATTAGACATGTGGACAGGAGTCATTTATTTGATGCTGATAGTTTAGCGAAAGCTGCTCATAGGTTAGAAGAAAACTTTTGTATCTTTAATCAATCTCCACCTTGGATCGAAGGGGCAGATCTTGATTTAGTTCTTTTGTGTTGGCATTTGCGTTTGTTTAGTAATGTTATTCAGTATTATTCCAAAAAAAAAAAAAATACTTCAAAGTTTGGAAAGATAGAGTCAGCTATAACTTTTTATGACTAATTCGCTAATCAAGAATATTAAAAATATCCATTAACCCAAAATATAGGAACCATGTGATGGAATATGGGACAAGAATAATTATTATTAGATTAAATTTAGGATTATATTATTAGAATATGATTTAAATTATTATTTTAGGATTATTTTAATTTATTGTAGTTTTACTGTTTCAAGACACTTATTAGAATTAGCATTTATTATCATCTACTTTATAAGTAATTATTAGGATTGTTAGTTACGGTAAATTTCGGATATTGATTGAATTATTCAGACTAAAGTTTTTCTCTCAGTTCTCCTTCTGTATCTCTCTACCTTCTTTTCTCCATCTCTTCTCTTATCTCCTTTCCTATGACGAAACTCTGGTTTTTTGTCAAAACTTCCATTCCCAGCGTCTTCCCTTTGTCCACCCCTTTCGCAACATTGTACCACCACACCCCTATTGTCACGTGCCTTAATCCATGAGTTTGAAGCGTTCTTTATAAATAAAAGGCTTTGTCACGTGCCTCCAAGCACGTCCCGTTGTCCAACGTTCAGATGCCACACGCTATCGCAAAATTGTAATGTCCATTGCCGTCCAATTCGATTTTCATAAAAATTGACTTTCATACCCAGATTTTTGAGAGAAGTTCATTTCTGGACCTAGTTTTGGTGAACATTACACTTTTGACCCAATTTTAGACAAACCTGAACACTTCAAAAGCCATTGAAAAGATTGGGGCATTTTTTTCCAATTTCTTTATCGATATTTATTTGTTGTATTTAGTTTTTGTAATTTTAGGGAAAAAACAAAGAAGAAAAAAGAACAAAGAAAAATACCTTATAGGAAGCTGTTGCTGTCACTATGCATATGGATATTAATCATAATTGCAGTAGATACGCTGCTCACTACTATCAATATGCCAACCAGGTGCATATGACTATGCTGATTGTGATGATTACATTACTCAATACTATGTTGATCCTGCATATGATTATCGTTATGAGCGTGTCATGCAACAACAACTTGATTGCAAGTTTTGAATAGAAAATTTTTAAGTAAAACTTGACTGTTGGAAGCAATCATGTGACTATGTGCTTGATAAGTTTGAAAAACAAGTTAATGAGAGAATTGCCTTATGAAAAACAGAGTTTGAAAAACAACTTATGAAATTCATCAATTATTCAAGTAACTAAACCAATATAGGTCAAAGCTCTTTCATTAAACACAGAAGAAGATATTGTAAAACCAATTGAAATGATACACACAGCTCATGTAGAGCCCATTCATAATACTCAACAGGTTGTTTGATTGGCACAAGTGCAAGATTCTTTTCAATTAAGAATCAACTTATGAAAAACAGAGTTTGAAAAACAACTTATGAAATTCATCAATTATTCAAGTAACTAAACCAATATAGGTCAAAGCTCTTTCATTAAACACAGAAGAAGATATTGTAAAACCAATTGAAATGATACACACAGCTCATGTAGAGCCCATTCATAATACTCAACAGGTTGTTTGATTGGCACAAGTGCAAGATTCTTTTCAATTAAGAATCAACTTAATCATGTAGAGCCCATTTATAGTGATGCCTTGTTTGCAAGTTACACCTCTTAAGATTGCCTCATTGCTGAACAAATCACTCAGCAGTATCTTATCTGTTAGAAAGGTTTTCCAAATGCTCACTCCTTCCAAGGTTTCCTCTTTTGGTACCTTACATGTTGGAAGAGATTTCCAAATCGAAGCACTATACTGAATTCTTTATCCTGCCCTTCCCTCCCAGAATTTATGCAACAACTTTAACTTAATGATGGAATGATGGAATATGAGATAACAATAATTATGATTAGATTAAATTTAGGATTTTATTATTAGGATATGATTTAGATTATTATTTTAGGATTATTTTAATTTATTGTTGTTTTATTATTTTAAGACTCTGATTAGGATTAGCATTTATTATTATTTACTTTAAAGTATTGTTAGGATTGTCAGTTATAATAGATTTCGGATATTGACTGAATTATTCATACTAATTTCTCTCTCAGTTCTCCTTCTCCATCTCTCTTCCTTCTTTTCTCCCCTTAAATTTTTATTTCTCCTTTTTCTTCTTCTTTGTTTTAGATAACCTGTTGTAAGGGTTTCCAAATAGAAGCGCAATGTTGAAGTTTTGCTAGCTTTCTTCGCTTTGTGAATCACTTTTAGTTCATCTGAAACTATTCTTTAAGTAGAGGAGAAATGATAAGATATATGAAGAAATAATTGTGATTTAATTATATTTTTAGGATATTTGAATTATTTAGGATTTATCTAATTTAGTATTTATTTAGATTTATCAGTATTTTGTGTTTCGTTATTAAGATTAGTTGTTGTTGTTATTTTCATTTTATTATTATTTACTATAAGTAACTCTAAGTTTAATTAAACCTGACTTTGAATATTGAATTGACAAACAGTTAATTTTCTCTCAGCTTGCTTCCTCTTCCCTGTCTTTTCTTTCCCTCTGCTCTTTCTGATCTCTTCTTCCCCCTTCTTTTTTACATTACATGATAGTGTGCTAGTAGTAGCTTCTTTTTTTTTTTTTGACCAGCGTGCTAATAGTGGCTTGCCCCTTATTTTATCACAAGCTCACACCAAATGCTTGCTAAAGATTCTTCCTTGAAAACCTCTTAGATTTAGCTTTTTAAAAAATTTTGAAGGAAAAAAACTATGGTATGTTAGACCAATCTCTAGTACAGAAGGTAAAACCTGATCTCTACTATTACCTCGCAGATCAGCAAATGAGACCAGGGTAATTCTAGACCTCAAGTTGAGATGAACCTAATTTTGCCTTTGTTGTTCATTTTTTTCCAAAATTACTTCGAACTTGAATTATATTATGTTGTTGAGCTAATTATCCAAATCTTCTTTGCTAATATCTTTGTTCTTTAAAAGGTATTCTAAAAGCATACAAAAAGCTTCAATTAAAAATGCAAAATAGTGATAAATCTACACGCATGATCCTAAATGAAATCATTTTCTAAAGTGCATAAACTATGTGAATGAGCAAAATAATTGTCATATTAATTGCTCTCAAAAGTTAAGCAGGTAGGGGTAGATGTTTGTTCAGAAAATCTACTAATATGAACTATAGGAATTTAAATAATTACTGCCACAAGACTAAATACGGCAAATTTACAACATAAACATTCACTGATCCGATGGGAAGTTTCATTTCTTGATTTTTGGTTAAATGACGCAGACGTAGTCTACAATCATTACAATATTCTTACACTACATAACTTGTTTCTTAGGGCCCGTTTGATAGCATGGAACTAGAAGGGTGGGAAGTGGAAATGGAACTGGAACCCAAAATTTGGGTGTTTGGTATCCTTGAACCCACTTCCATGGAAGTGCCAGTTCCATCAAATATGGGAACCAGCACTTCCTTGCCCCAACCGGGGAACTGGGTTCCACTTCCATAGAACTGGGATCATGACCATTTTGCCCCTGCCCCATTTCATCTTCTTCCTCTGTGCCTCGCGCCCAACCTCCAGTAGTTGTCTATCGGCGAAGGACCTCCACGGCAACGACGGTATGATTCTTCTTTAGCGACGGCTGTATGTTCTTCTCTAGCGATGGAGACATGGCTCTTCTCCAAGGCTACAGCAACAACAGATTGTAACTTTGCCTTCCAGCAATGAACGTGACTCCATCTTCATCTCCCCTCTGACAGCGAGTTCGACGCCACCGTCACTCTTTAAGGTGTTTTTTTCTGCAATTTTGTTTGTTCGATTCGTTCTTCTGGTTCATGTTCTATCAAGAAAGATCTAGAGATTTTGTTTATGATTTCCTACGATTTTTATTTTGGTTATAAACAGTGCAAATGTTTTTATTTTTTCCCTACAATTTTGTTTGCTTCGATTTATTTTGTCGGTTCATGTTCTTCTGAGGAACATATGAGATTTTGAATGTGATTTCCTACAATTTTCCTGCGATTTCGATTTCGATTTCGATTTTCCGTTTGTAAGGACAATCTGGAGATTGCAACTCCATGTATTGTTTCTGGTTTTGTTTCTTGTTCATTCTTCTGAGGGCGGTGGTAATTGGAAGGAGGTGGTGCTCGTCTGGTGAAACATTGGTTGGAGGTGGAAGAGATTTTTGTTTTGTTGGAGGGCATTTTGGCATTTTCATATTATAAATACATATTTTAATTAAAAATTATATCTCACTTCCACCCTTCTACCAAACATGTTTTAAAACTCACTTCCTCTGATGGTTTCCTCTCTGTTAAAACTGCCTATAATTTTATTCATGCAGGTACAAACAATGAGGAGGAGACCGTGTGGAAGCATATATGGAGGAGCCCCGTACCAGCAAAGATGAAGACTTTTCTCTGGTTACTTGGCCATGATCGAGTGCACACTACTCAACTTAGAAACAGAAGAGGGATTACGGATTCGACAAGGTGTCCGTTTGGGTGCAACCAAGAGGAAGAAGCCATGAACTTGATCAGGGATTATTCTAATGCGAGGGAGCGGTGGTTAGCAGCAGTGGACCAGTCAAAGTGGAACACCTTCTTCCAATTACAAGGAAAGGATTGGATCAAAAGGAACTTAACACAAGAGTTGGGGAAAGACCACACCAAGAGAATTCGTGGGCTATACTTTTTGGTTACATTTGCTGGGACATATGGTTTCTAGATGCAACTTTGTATTTAATGGCGAGGCACACCAAGAAGTGGGGAATGCAAACACCTCTTTCTATCGAGTACCCTGGGACCATGAATTGACAAAGCGGAAAGTGTATCACAATTGGGAACCGAGATTCGGTGACTTAAAGGAGCATTTGGACAGCGAGATAGTGAGAGTAGCAACAGACAGATCAGTTTGTGAGGATGGAAGCAGTGGGTGCGGTGGTATAATCAAGGACAGCTCTCATCGATGGATCTGCGGTTTCAGTGGAAGGCTCATCTCAGTCCAGCCAGTCATTGCAGAGATCTTGGGAATCATTAATGGCATACATATCTATTGGGAGAGAGGCTTTAGGAAGGTAGTAGTGTTCACGGATAGTATAATAGCCATTAGCTTGCTAATTCATGGCTACAGTTATGACCATCCCTTTAAGGACATCATTGACGATGCTAGAATGTTAATTCTTAGGAACTAGCAGGTTGATTTCCACCACATTAGAAGGGAAGACAATTTTGTCATTGATCAGTTAGCTAGGGCAGCTCACATCTTACAGGGAAATTTTTATATCTTTGATTAGCCACCACCTTTTATACAACATGTGGTCGTTGACGAGAGATTTTAGCTAGGCCTTTTTGCCTTTTCTTTTTTGGTCTTTTGACCCCCTATTTGTATTTTTATGATTTTTTTTATAGTATCCAATTTCAATTCAAAAAAAAAAAAACTCATTTCCTCTTCCACTTCCACTTTCATTTTCATTTCCAATTCCACTTCCACTTCCACCAAAAACTCTTCCATCGTACCAAACGGGGCATTAATGTTTTTCAGACAAAACAAACAATCATTTAACACAGTTTTTCCACCTCCTGTTTAAGAGCACATAATGCAAAGAAAATACTGTCAAGCTATGTGCCATTGAACAGACTGAAAATAAAAGTGAGAAGGAGAAGAAAAGATACCTTGATTCCTGTAACAAGGATCTGTTGTTCTCAACAAAAGCAGGAGTTCTCCTTATGAATGGGCGGCAAGAAATGCTCAATTTCAACAGAATGCAAGACAATAAAGCAAGTAAACGATCTTAATAACAAGATAAAACCACTACTGGTGTTTTTGATAGATATACACCGATATAATAAGGTTTCTTACAGATTTCATCCTTGTGGTCAATAGGCTCTCCATATCCGATATCTGATAGGTGTTAAATGCTAGACAAAATAAACATGGATATAACCAGGTGAGCAGAATCACAACCATATCCAGAAACCAAAGCCCAAACTTAGGGGACATTAAATAGACTAGAATATCAAACATCACATAGACGTTTAAGGCAAACCCCTCCTCGAATCATAGACGACCACACCGATGACCTGGAACACCTAACACCTTCCTCATCACACCCTTGCCGATGAAGGCGTTAACTACTTCACCACCACCAGTTCTGGAATCCTTCTTCGCAAGCGGAGGCGGAGCAACTGCGGCCGCGGCTCAAGAGTAGCATCCTCAGTGACAATACGGTTGAGTAAAAGAAGAGCATATTATATATATACACGTCCCAACGTTATAATTTTTGAGAGACCGACTTCTCAAAATTAATCATCTAAATAACACTTATTTTTATTTAAATTAGAGGAAACAAATCGCCTGAATTCGAATTCTAGTTAACGGCTATTTTTATTCAAATTATAGGAAACAGATCACCTGAAATCCAATTCGAATTTGATCAACTGGGTTAAAACTTCAAATTATCCCATAGTCTTGGCCATTGAAATCATTGATGGCGTAAGACTTTGCCACTTCTCTGGCAAAAGATTGGAGGGGATCAGTAATTTAATTCAAATAAGACAATTTAAATCATTCTTTTCTCCGAACAGTCCTTTTTTTCTTTTCTTTTCTTTTCTTTTTTTTTTTCTTTTTGCCAATGCCGAATAGTCCAATTCTTTTCAAGGTAAAAAAAAGAAGGAATGGTCCAATTCTTTTGGCACTCACCATCTATCTATTAAAATAGGTTTTTAAGACAATTCTATGCTTTAAGTTTTGGAAATTTTGGGAAATATAGCATCAGTTAAAAATTTATTGGTGAGAGTGATACATGTGTATAGAATTTGTATAATATCGGGTTTGTGGTATAATATCAGATTTGGGTGTTTGTTGCTCCTAAAAAATACTCTAAATTTGTGAGGTTTCTCTTTTTATAAAATAGGTTTTTTTTTTTTTGGGAATTTGGAGCATTTACATCATATTACCCGTTATGTTGACAAGGATGCATTGGAAGTAATTGAATTACTAATTTTTTTTTATGACAAACCATTTAGTAAATGTTATTATCTATTACAATAAGGGATTCTTTGCATCATGAACAAAGTAGTTAAATAACCGCCAAAGCTTAGATCAACGGCCTAAAAAAATTATCCTAGCTTAATCAAGATCTCACGTTTAAATGTAGGAATGCCTCCGGCTTGAACTCAAATTAATCTAAGCCTGCTAAATTTCCCGTAATAAGAAACTAGGCTAAAATATCGAGTGCATATACTAATAATAGTAGTAGTTAAATAAAACTGCAATTTAAATTAGTCACCATGCTTGCCACTAGTGATTTTGAAACTTGAAGATTTGTGAAAATGCCTCTTTACCATTTTGTCGGCAACTGACGGGAAGACACATGAATAAGTTTACTGTATTAAATAAATAAAAAACAGAATTGGAAATTTCAATTCTGTCTGTGAAAGAAGCTTACCATGTATTTGGAAAAATTAGAGTCACCGAAATTAAAAGAATTTGGACGAGATGAGTGAGAAAACTAGTGAGAGAAACTGTGCGCAAAAGAAGCAGACGATCAAACATGGTAAGCAACCGATGGAAACTTCTGATTCAACCAAAGAGGAGGATGCAATCAAAGGTCGTAATATCAAGAAGATGGATGGTGATGAGATGAATGTTGATAACCCGGTGGAGGAGAGATTGTCTGACCGAGAAAAAACGGAAAACAGAGGTACGCCGAGCGAAATGAAGGAAGGCCAGAGAATGAAACCAGAAGACAAAACCAATGAAAAGTCTCAGATTTCCTACAAGGCAAAGTTGCTGGGGAAGACTGAAACACCTTTAGAAGAGCATGACTTGGAGAAGCTAATGGCAGAATGGATTAAGGAGGAGGAAGAGTCTGCCCCTGTCTTATCTGAAGACCAGAAAAAGCTATTCGAGAGCCTCCCAAAGTTGAACATTGGTGATGAGAGATGGAAAGAACTATGTCTGCCTTGGATTGACTCAATCATAATCACTCTCCTGGGAAAAAATATGAGTCTGGCGATGATGAGAGACAGAGTAGGGTGGATGTTAAAAGCTACAAACTTTGAACTTATCGACCTACCTAATGGGTACTTTATTTTTCGATCAGAGGACAAGAGCTTGTGCAATCGTCTCCTATTTGATGGTCCATGGCTTATTCAAGGACACTACCTAGCGACACAGAGGTGGAGTCCGAATTTTAACCCGTATTGCAACAAAGTGAAGAAAGTGGCAATATGGGTTAGAATTCCTACACTACCTATTCATATTTATGCGGAAGATTGTATGCGGGAGATAGGGAATATGATAGGAAAGGCCCTGAAGGTTGATATGAACACACTAGCCCGAAGCCAGAACAAAAATAACGTTGTGGAGAGGGGGAAATACGCTCGGGTGAGTGTTGAAATAGACCTGAATAAGAAACTCCAATCAAGATTTGTCCTAAGGAGAACGATCTATAATGTTGAATATGAGGGACTGGATGCCATCTGCTTCAAGTGCGGGCGTTATGGACACAGTCAAGAAAGCTGCCCCTTGAATACTGTCAATGAAAATCAACAACATACACCACCAGATGCAAGCTCACCAGGAACGGAGAACTCGTCAGCGAACACCCAACCAGTGAACAGTCAAACGGTTGTGAAACCAGTGTTTAGCACACCGGGCATTAACCTAGAGGAGGAGTATGGTGACTGGATAAAAGCCAAGAAAACCTTCAGGCAAAGACCTGGGAGAGAAGGCACAGAGAACAAGAACCAGTCGAAGTACGGAGGGGGAAAAAAGTCATCAAGTAAAGAAGAAAAAGGTACCTCGTCTGGCCGATATGGTGTGCTGAAGGAGTCTTCCAAGGCAGATACTTCGTCTAAAACAAATCATCCTAGCAAGGGGAGGGAAACTCAGAAAATGTGGCAAAGGAAGTCTGTTAACTCAGAACACATTAACAAGGAAACTCCAGTGGAAAGTGGAGAGAAAGAGAAAGGCAGGAGTGTGTTTGAGTTTGGCGCAACGAGCAAGATGGGACAGGAGAAGGACACAATTAATGACGGTAGGAAATCTGGAGGCAAGAAGAATATGGAAAAAGAGAAGATAACTAAGCACGGGAATGGTAGACAATCTAATGGACCCACCCAAAAAAAAAGCCCAAATGAAGATAAAAAGGAAGAGAGTAAGAGAGTAGCTCTGATAGGGAGGAAAAGAAGTCAAATCTCTAGGCCCAAAATTATTTCTCCCATCCTCAAAAAAGCATTCTGCACGAGCCTATAATTTAGTATTTGGCTCTATGTCCACCAAAATACTAACGAGCTTAAATGGTCAATTTGAGGAAAACGCTGGGCATAGGGACGGGAATGAAAGCTTGCTACAGGAAGGAAAAGATAGTCCATCAGAAGTACATTCTCGTCAAGTTGAACAAAGGTACCAGGAACTAGAGAAGGAAATGGGTCCAACTCATAAAAAACCCCCTGACCTGTCAGATCAAGGGAAAGAGGTGTCTTTGAACAATGATGAGGGTGAGAACAGTGACTTGTGGTTTGAAACCAGAGATAACGTGGTGGAGGAATTGGCAGGACATGAGGAAGCAATGGAGCAAGAACTTCAACAGTTGTAAGTACTGCTCTCTCTTCGGTGTATTTTCTCCATGAATCTTATATCTTGGAATTGTAGGGGCGCTGCCTCTAAGACTTTCCCTGGAAGAGTGAGAGATATGATTAGAGGCCATAATATTGATATTCTGGTTCTGTGTGAGACTCGGGTTAGTGGTTGCAAAGCTGATCGCATTATATGTAAACTCGGCTTTAATTAACTGGATAAGGTTAGAGAGCACGGGCTATGCTGGTG
This sequence comes from Neltuma alba, assembly GCF_004799145.2. Classification (NCBI taxonomy): domain Eukaryota; kingdom Viridiplantae; phylum Streptophyta; class Magnoliopsida; order Fabales; family Fabaceae; genus Neltuma; species Neltuma alba. The sequence goes on from NW_021635170.1 coordinate 111,077, forward strand.
GAATCTGGCTACTTTGGAATGAGAAAGTTTGCTCTATTCAATACACTTTCTCAACCACTCAGCTGTTGCATGTTTTTGTGAATTTAAAGGAGAGGAACCAGTCCTGGTGGCTTACTTGTGTTTATGGGGAACCCGATTGCTTATTATGGAAGACCTTGTGGGATGACTTGTTACAGCTTACTGATAACATCTCGGGGGCCTGGGCAATTATCGGAGACTTCAATGCTTATATGTCTGCAAATGATAAACTTGGTGGAGGGGCCCCAAATGTTCATTCCATGAAACATTTTACAGACTGCATAAACGGATCGAATTTGATTGAGGTTGATTGTGTCGGGGACAAATATACCTGGGAGAGGAATCTGCTAAAAGAGAGAATTGATTGGGCCTTTGCCAACCCTGCTTACAGTTCAATCTATACCCTTTTACCAAGGTTCATCATCTCAGAAAGTTTGGTTTAGATCACCGCCCTCTGTTGCTCAAGAGTAATATGTCTTATGCAAGCAGGAGAGTCAAACCCCCCTTCAGATGTCAGGTGGCTTGGGTCTTAGAAGAAGACTTTATAGATGTGGTGAAAAAAAGCTGGAATAGTGGGAGATGGGCGAAAAAGGTGAGCAATTTCAGTAAGGAAGCAGAGCACTGGAATAAAATGAAAGTTGCAAACATTCCCCATAAGAAAAACAAAATTATGAAAAGAATTGAAGGTGTAGAAAGAGCTAGAAGTCGTAGAGACAACCAACACTTAGCTAAAGTTGAGAAAGACCTCTGGAAAGAATATAATAAAGTGTTAGCTCAAGAAGAGTTGATCTGGTACCAAAAGTCTAGATGTAATTGGTTAAAATGGGGTGACAAAAACAGTAAATTCTTCCATGCCTCCACTATTATACGTAGCAAGAAGAACAGAATAGAAGGCTTGAAGAACACTCAGGAAGAATTGGTGTTTGACCAAAATGCTCTGAAAGAGTTAGCTTTGAATTATTACAAGGACCTCTTCAGGAGAGACCCACAATGCCAACGACAATTAGTGACAACAAAAAGGTTTCCAGAGTTAAGTATTGAAGAGCAAGGTGCCTTAGCAGTTAATTTGGATGATGACGAGATCAGACAAGCGGTTTTTGATCTAGGAGCTTTCAAAGCACTAGGACCGGATGGCATTCAGGCTTTCTTTTACCAGGAATACTGGAATGTAATTGGTAAAGGTATTTGTCAGATGATAAAGGATGTTTTCAAGGAACCTAGAAGGGTGAACTCCATCAACAACACTAATCTAATCCTGATTCCCAAGTCAGATAGACCAGAAACCATTCGAGATTTCAGGCCAATTTCCCTATGCAATGTCAGCTATAAAATTGTGACAAAAATTATTAGTAGAAGACTCAAGGGAATCATGAATGAGGTAGTGGGCAGACATCAATGTAGTTTCATTGCAGGGAGACAGAGCAGTGATAACATAATCATTGCCAGGAAGTTATTCACTCCATGAAGACCAAAAGGGGTCCTAGAGGCTGGTTAGCAGTGAAAGTTGATTTGGAGAAAGCATATGATCGTTTAGAGTGGAATTTCATATATGATACCTTGAAAGAGGCGGGAATTGAAGAGAATCTCCGAAATGTGATTATGGAATGTATCTCAAACCCAACATTTCAAGTCTTGTGGAATGGGGAAGCTACTGAGAGTTTTAACTCATCTAGAGGAGTTAGACAGGGTGACCCGATATCCCCGTACATTTTCACTGTGTATGGAAAAGCTAAGTCATATAATTACTGATGCTGTGGAAGATGGTCAGTGGACCTCGATCCAGATTAATTTGAATGGCCCCCCTCTTTCTCATTTGTTCTTGCTGATGATTTGGTACTTTTTGGGGAAGCTTCGGCCGATCAGGTAGATGTGATGAATCAATGTATCAAGAGGTTTTGTCAGTGTGCAGGTCAGACGATGAATAGAGCTAAAACAAAAGTATGTTTCTCAAAGGATGTCCATATTTCTAGAGCTCTTGAGTTGAGTCAGAGGATGGGTGTTGGCCTAACTGGTGACCTAGGGAAATACTTAGGAATTCCTCTCATACATAGGAGACCTTCCTATGTCCTCTTTGCCCCAATCTTGGAAAAAACGCACAGGAAGCTATCAGGATGGAAAAGAAACTACTTGAACTTGGCTGGCAGAGCCACACTTCTTAAGGCAGTGTTATCTGCCCTTCCATCCTATCACATGCAGACAATGTTGATTCCGAAACAGCTAATCAAGGATTTGGAGAAGACTAGCAGGAAATTTCTTTGGGATGAAAAAGAAGAAACTAGAAAACTCCACCTTTTGGCTTGGGAACAGGTTATTCAGGACAAGAAAGCTGGAGGCTTGGGAATCAAGAACCTCGGGAAACAAAATGAGGCTTTTATAATGAAACTTTGCTGGAACTTGATGCATGACAATGAAGCACTCTGGGTTAAGGTTTTAAGAAGCAAATACAATTGTGGTGACTTATAGATTCCTGTTGTGAACAAAACAACCAACCAATCCTTGACTTGGAAGAGTATATGTGAGGTCTGGAAAACTTTCAGAAGTGGATTGGCCAAGAAAATTGGTAATGGTATGACTACTTCCTTCTAGTTTGATAATTGGTCACAGGCTAATAGGCCCCTCATTGAGCTGGTACTAGGGTATAAAGGTTGGGTAGATAAGAATGAAAGAGTGGTGGACTATGTGACATCTATAGGAGAGTGGAATATACAGAAGTTATGCTATTGGCTTCCTTACCATGTTGTGAATCGTATCATTTGCGCACATCCACCCCGTGAGGAGAGAGGAGGATAAATACTATTGGCGGCCATCCACTGATGGTCGCTTTACTGTTAAATCTGCATACAATTTTCTCCTTGTAGGTACACAGAGACAGGAAGATAGCATTTGGAAGCTACTATGGAGATGGAAAGTGCCAGAGAAAATCCGATCTTTCATGTGGCTTTTTACTCATGGCAGAGCACACACGGCGGCCTTAAGGTGTAAAAGAGGAATTGTAGCGACAGCAACATGCTCGTTTGGGTGCGAAGAAGAGGAAGACTCTATGCACTTAATAAGGAACTGCACCAATGCCTCCCAAAGATGGAAATCAGTAGTTGACCCACATTTATGGTCTACTTTTGCCTCCTTGCAAGGCCCAGAATGGGTCAAATGGAATCTTTCTACAGATGCAGGTGGTCCTTACACGAAGAAAATCCATTGGGCTATCCTATTTGGCTACATATGTTGGGATATATGGGTCTCCCGGTGTAACAAGCTTTTTGATTCTCATGAAGGTAGAACCTACTCAAATGCGAATGATAGTTTCTTTAGAGCCTGTTGGGATAAAGACTTGATGGTGAACTGTAGATTCTATTCCAATCTCTGCCCCGAGAAAGACTTCATCCCTCAAGGTTGTGATGATTTTGTTAAATTAGAAGTAGATGGTTCAGTATTGCAAGATGGCAGAAGTGGTTGTGGAGGTATGATTCGGAACAGTCACGACCAATGGCTAGTGGGATTTAGCTGCAAGCTTACCTCGGTACCACCAGTGATTGCAGAACTACTAGGCATCTTTCACGGTCTGCACATATGTTGGGACAAAGGCTATCAAAATATAATGTTATATACAGACTATTTAGAGGCCTTGTCTATGCTTTGTAGGGGTTGTGAGCAGACGTACCCTTTCAAAGATATTGTTGATGATGTTAGACTTTTAATGCACCGGGATTGGAAGGTTGTACCAGTTCATAGTGTTAGGGAGTCTATTCCTACAGCTGATTATCTAGCAAAGTTCTCCCATTCTATGAAGAGCAGCTTTTGTATCCTAAATCAACCGCCCCACATTGTGGAAGGGGAGGTTGAGAGAAGAAATTAGGGTTTGCCTTGTACTAGTGTTGTTTTGTAAGATTTTCAGTCTTTAATTCAAAAAAAAGAAGAAGAAGAAGCTTACCATTACTTCGACCGAAGAAAAAAACAAGAGTAAATGAAGCTACCAACACGACTTCATTGTGCATAAATAAGTTTTAAACAGCTTGACAACAGATTGCCTCTTTTCATACCCATTAAAATTGATATTGATGTATCAGCAACATCCTATTCAGTTGTGTATTTTGAAGAGATTCAAATGCACTAGATTTTATTTTTATATCATTTACTTTTCATCACATCTTTTACTTTAGAGTATTCATCAAGCCATAGGTTTTCACACAGTTTTTTCTTTTTAAGGTTTTGACACAGTTACCAACGGCTTAGGCTCAAAAATTCACTACATAATATAAAAGGCCTACTACTTCGTATGATTTTATATCAAAAGAAGCTAACCATTACGCTACTTCGTGTGATTTTCCTCCGCAGACATCGAAGATTCCAGTCCTAAACTAGCAGCAGCTAGCTAGTCTCTGCGTGTTTTACACAGCCTCATTATTCCAAAAAAGGGCCTACTACTTCACAAGTTCAACATAGTAAATTCAAACTACCGTTGGGGGAAAAAGAATCAAACTACCTTATTAACCTTCACAACAATTTTCTGTGATGTGAGTGGCATAACTCAGCGGCACTCCAAGGCAGGGTCGCGTCATAATGTGATGTCAAAACTGAAAACATGAATGGGATGAAATACAGGAATGACAATTTCATTATTCTCAATCACCACAACGTTGACATAAAGTTCCGGATATCGCATCCACTAGAGAAGGGGAAAACATAAGTACTAAATTGAGGAAAATTCTCATTTCTTGTAACATGGGGAAAGAAACCCATAAGCCGACCAGCGGAGTTTTGGTATGCATACACGAACCCACTCATGAACCCGATACAGACCCGCAGTCACCATAGATGGACCCTTGATGAGGTTTGATCCCTAAGCAAAAAAGAGTAAACAGATTTAACCAGATAACACACATGCCATTTTAGTACCAAATCATGCAAGATCTTACGTGGTTTCAGAATATACAAATTCAATTTCATAGCATAAGCAGATCTCTATCACGCATTGAGATTCCCCGAGGGAATTTATCAGCAAGGAGTAAAAACAAAAACTGAGTGCATTCTTAGGCAATGGAGTACCTTTGAAGCAACATCTTCTCAGAGATTTAATTTCTAACGTCTAAATTCCTGTCAACAAGTCCAGATTGAACAAAATCTCAGTTAGTTATGCCAAATTAATTAACATCTGGTCGATGTAAAACAACCAATGCACGCAAAAAAAATAACAAATAGAAATTGGAAGGAAGAATGTAAAAATAATCTGAAGTCTTCAACAATGATTAACCATTGATAGGTCCATAACTTATGGACCAAGCTGGTAACTAACATATGGGTTGTGAGGTATGATGTTAGGGTGAGAGATAAAGATGGAGGGAGGGAGACATTAGGGAATGTATTGCGTGTGATGGAGTCAATGAGAGGCAAGGAACATGTGAGCATCTGCGTGGAGAGCATAGCACTCTGAAATTGCTAGGAGCCTTGTGTATTTTTTGCTTTGTTTCCTAATTTCTTTTTTTTTTTTTCCTTTTTGTGGCCATGACCTTCAAATTAGGTTCCAATAATCTCTCGCTTGTGACATAAAGATGCAAAACTGTCATCAACAAGCACAATGAAAAAACAAACTGGCACTAAAATTACATGCATTAAGGAAAGTTTCGTCAGTCATTTTCACCAAAATGTTAACGAGTTTTAGATATTAAAACCCCTGAAGGAAAGAAAGGGACAAAGAAGTACTTAAGTCTGTAAATTCCCATTTCTTGTATCACGTCATCATTGTGAGAGAACCCGTGAACTGACCAGCGGAGTGCTGGCAAGCATCCTATTCTCAAACTAAATGTTGAATTTTCTACAGATAGCAGATAGCACGCAACAGTGACTGGGAAATAAGGCACATACTAACTTTGTGCCAATCTCCAAATTCATCTTAAATTAAGGATATCCATGTACACACTATATGTGCAGTATATGCCTATGTCTTCTTTGTCAAAAAGAGAGGAGATCAAGAAGGAACAGAAAAACTTAAAACATCAGAGACGTGTTTTGATTATAGTTAGGAACCCTTATAAAATATTTTTACCAAGAACATCCCTAATTTATAGATCAAGTCCAATGAGTCAAATAATCAACAGATACACAATAAACAGTGGCAGTTTGATAAACCTTTATGGGTACGGGTGATCCTAATAAACTATATAAAAATTGTAAAAGATGCCCACAATGCAAGTTAACCACATGTTGAAATCATTCAAGTGACCACCGAAGACAATTTGTGAATTGCTCTTCCCATTCCTAAAGAAAAATGATCATTATATATTCATATTGATAATGGTTCGCATACTCATTCATATATCGTTGATGACTGGCATTCTCATATTGTTGTTGGTTTGAGTACTTCTTTAACGATGCTCATCATCTTCTTGTCATCAATAGCTTTCATAACTAAAAGTATATCGATGTGAATTGACATACTCATCATAGTAATGGCTTGCAAACATGCTTTGTCTATAACTCATACCTACAACAGAATAACATGACAAGTTCTTTAATTCTTTTTCTGTTCTTTTCTCTTTTTTTTTCCTCTGTTTTTTTCTTTTGTTTTTTTTTCTTAATTTGTTTGACAAAAATTGCAAAGAAACTAGATACTGTAAATAAATATCAACAAAGCAACCAAGGAGCTTAACAAAGCAACCTCTTGGTTGTGAACATCAAAATAAGACAAACCGCCCCGTGGATATCTTTGCTTTGAAACAAAATAATTAGAATTAGGCTCGGTCAACTGGAATGTGTATTATCCATATAGGGGATCTTTCAATTGAGAAGATCCATCGAACTAAGGAGCTAGGCCAAAATGAGAAAGAAAAATTTCTTCCAAAGACTTTAGGCAATGCGGGAACTAGGTTCTGATGCCAATTGGTGCAGTACAGGGAAAATGGGAGGGTTAGAATAAAAAGGAGAGAAGAGGGAGAATAGAGAAGGAAAGAAGGGAGGAGAGGGAATGAGAGATAAAAAGAAGAGGAGGCCAGGAGATATCAATTCCTATTCAATCATCAAAGCCGAACACAAAGGAAAACCTTAGCCCTTTTTATAAAGCTTTTAGAAATATACAATAATAATAAAATCCTAAACCAAATCCTAATTCTAACGGATATATATCTTTATTCAGATCCCTGACAAATACTCTAGATATCTACTTAAATCTTAATTATTTCATATCCCATACTCTATCACCCAAATCTCACCCTCTAATATCTAATTATAGTAGGTGTTATGAGATATAAATTCTTATTCAATCATTAATAAAAACTCAAGCTCTTTTTATAAAGCTGTTTGGAAATATACAATAATAATAAAAACCCAGATCAAATCCTAATTATAATCAAAGACAACAAAGATAATTGCAAAATATTAGAAGCCAATTAATGTAATAAATCCTAATTCTAATGACATATATCCTTATTCAAATCCCTAATAGATACTCTAGATATCTAATTAAATCCTAATTTTTTCACATCCCAGATTCTGTCACACGAATCTCACCCTTTGATACCTAACTAACTATAGTGTGTACTATGAGCATGAAGAGAAGAATGCATGAGTTAAAGCAATGAGATTGAAGTGGAGAAGTGAAGACTTGTTGTTTATGTTATTAAGTATGTTGGGATATTCCAACATAAAGTTTCAAAATTGGGATAGGTAAATCTAAAGTAAATGTTTGAATGTTCCCATGAAATTCTATGAGCAGTTAGTATACATTCTAAGATTTAAAATAAGTGGTAGATCAAGTCAATTGGATGTGTATGCTTTTACATGATTAGCGTAGACAGAATGGAAAATACTGTAGACAAAATGAATAATTTTGTGTGATTTCCTGAAACTAATGAGTAAGTAAATTGGAAAATACTGAAGACGAAATGAACATTGAGAGAGCTTAAAATAGATACTTGTAACAACCTCAAACATTAGAGCTTTCAGAGGAACAAAAAATCTTAGATCTTTTAAACTGCTTTGTGGCACTATTCATCCAAAGAAGGTAGTGAACTTTGAAAAATCAGAAGAGAGTGTGGTTCTAGTTCCAAATCAAAGCTCTTTCAATATTCTTTAAGAGAAAAATGTGTAAAGTTCATCCCTTGCCCAAAAACTTGCAATTCTTGCTGCAACATTACTATTCAATTGCTACTTGTAGTATTTTTCCATATTGAATACCTCAACTTAGCATTCCAGGAAAACAAAAAAAAAAAAAAAAAAAAAGAAGCTAAATAGGGTTAAGTGAAACTTGCTACCCTTTACCAAAGCTAAAGCTAGCTCTTGATTTCTTTTCTCTTGGTCTTGAAGTCTCCCTTCCTAAATATCAAAGCCTAGGATTACATAATATTAACACATCAACAACCGACCATCCAAACATCAAGATTGCAAGATAACTTGAAATAAACCCCTTTTAAGCTAATGAGTTTCTTTAACTTTTGGCTTCTGAAATCACTTGTTTAAAAATTGTTCCAACATGCCTGTTCTACATATTTTTTTCATCAAGTATCCATTTTTTACCTTAAATTTATAAAAATTGTGATTTTCACTCTCTTATTATTATTACTCGAATTACTTTTCTTTCTATATGTTTAAGTTTTGATCTAACTTTGATCATCTTTTCCTTGACTTAAATCAGTTTTGGACAGCAAAGAACTCAAAGATTCAAACCCATGAAACTACTCTAATCCATCTCTAAATTTAACAACAACACCACCACAAAGTGACTTACCTGTAACAGTATGAACTCAATCTTAGTCTAAATGATCAATACATAATCTTAGGGTATATTTTATTATGCAATGATAGGGTTTTAAGTAACTACTGCCACATGACTAAATAGAGCAATTACATACACATTCAATGATGGGATAAAAAGTCTCAAGCAGCAATCAATGCATTTCTTGATTTTTAGTTTAACAGAATAGACAGATCCATCTCCTTACTATATATACTACATAATCTAGTTTAGCTTGTTTCTTAATGCGCTAAAAAAAACAAATACAACCAAATGGAACAATTACAATACAATGTTTCTCCCCCTTTCTAGTTTATAGTATGCAGCATAAGCAATCTCAGCTTCTTTAAGAAAGTTTGTTTTGGTCCGCGTTCAAGCACATCCTATATAGTAGAAAGAGTGTCATATTAAAACCAAGTACTCCTATATTCAAGCACATCCTCCAGTCCTAAATGTAAGACCCTTATACTAGTGTGTGTAAGGGTTTTATATTTAGGACCGGAGGAGTATATAGGTATCACTATCATGCTTCCCAATTAAGCATGCATTTATTTTTTTTTCAAATAAAACTATTTGACTGTCTTTGACCTCTTGCCTCATAATTTAACTTAATTTTTCTTATGCATACAAATCCAAGACCCAAAAAAACTATGGAAGCACTAAAACAAAAGTATCTCAAACAGATCCAACCACCAAAAATGCCATTCTAATTTAAAAAACATGAAGTTCTTGAGAAGTACCTGTCTAATGATTCTTCAACATGAGCCATAGGAACATTTGAAGGATTAAAACTAGATTATTTTTAGCCTTGAATATTGTTCAATTCAAATTGTAAGTCAATACCCTAATCAGCAACAAACAAACTATCTCATTTAGTTTGTGGAAGATATCACAAAACATTATTATCCAAATAGCAAGCTTATTTATCAAGTTTTCCAAACTCTAGGTTGCATACAGGAGAACTCTGAAATGAAAATACTGTTGGTAAAAATAGAACCATTCTTTTTATAACACACTTAGACATCAAGAAGAGTGGCTACGAAGTAAACAATCAAAATTTTTTCTAATAAACAGACCGAAATGAATGCGAGAAGGAGAAGGAAAAATACCCTGATTCCTATAAGAAGGATGTGTCACTCTCAACAAAAGGAGCAGCTTCTCTATGAATAGGCAATAAATACTTAATTTCAACAAAATGCAAGGCTATGTAAAAGCACCTTAACAAAATAACATAACAATTACTAATGTTTTGACGGATAAAAATTGGTATATGGTTTCTTACTAGTTTCACGTACTCTTGTCGTCAATAGGCTCCTCAAAGGACAAAAGAAATATCAAATATCAAGCAAGACCTATATCCAATAGGTGTAAAATGCTAGACAAAATAAGAAGAGATAGGAGCAAAAGAGATAGGAGCAGGTAAACAGAACCGCAGAATCGCATCTACAAACAAAAGCCAAAGCTTAGTGGACGTTAACTGATATAGAAGGTGAAGATAAATAGACTTCAATTTCAATTATCACAGTATTTTTAACCACGCTCCTCATAAATCATACCGTGAACCTACAACAAAACCTTTGAACAATATAGTTTTCCAGCTACTCTATACTGTAACTTCAGAGCACATTTAAAGAAAAGCGTACACGCCCTTGGGTCAATTTCCTATGGGAGAAAAAATACACTCGGATCTATGAAACACTAAAAGCTTATAGCTTCACGATGTAATTGACTAAACTTCGTCACCAAATCAAATTACAGAACTCAAAAAATAGTAACCAGGAAACTCAATCTACAAATAGAATTTGACACGAGACTTACAATAATAAGAGGCGAAATCTTGAGCCCTTGAGTTTCGTTCATATAGAAATATTTCTCACCCAGAAGCTGAGTCCCCTCCAACGCCCATCGATTCGAATGGCTCTAAAACGCAATCAAGATCAGAGGCAACCTTCCTGTTGACACCCTTGCCAACGAACGCATTAACTATTTCCCTACCACCAATTCCGACATCCTTCTTGGCCGGTGGGGGCGGAACAGCTGAGGCTGTGGCACCTGTAGCATACTCAATGGCACAGTTGAGTAAAATAAGAGCCGAAGGTATATATTTCTGGGTCCCAACGTTAAAATTTTTGAAAGACCGACTTCTCAAAATTGACCATCAACTTAACGGCTATTTTTATTCAAATTACTAGAGGAAACAGATCGGCTGAAATCCAACTATCGAATCGATGTGTGGCAAAAGGATGGAAGGGATTGTTAATTTAATTTAAATAATAATACAATCTCTAAATTATTTTTTCTTTAATAAAAATAGGTTTTGGTTTGGGGGTGATTATTGCAATTCGATAGTTCATAAATCAGTGGCGAAAGTTAGGTTTGACAATTGATGCGCGGATTGATTCCGACGTATCACAACTAGTAATTATTAAGTTATTATAGGGGAACCTAATTAAATTTTTTATTTTTAAGAACCGCAGATTTCTAATTTATCTTAAAACATCCAATTATATTATTCAGGTTGGACTTAAAATTGGTATATATTTTTGAATTATTTCGTTAGTAGAATCGAATTACTTGTAATTAAGATATAAATTTTAAAAAAAAGCTAATATAATTTTTGGTTTTTCAAGTTTGCTCTTGTTTTGGTTTTGGTACCTTAAATTTCTTTTTAGTTAAAATATTAATTCTTATAATTCAATAACAACTAGGACCATTTTACCCCTTATAGTGTTAAATTATATAATTTGAAACTTACGGGACTAAAACTAAAATTATACAAACTTGAAGAACCAAGAATTATATTAACCCATTAAAAAATGCTAATGTGCTTTGCCATCCCTCCCCCGAATTGTGAGGTTAGATTATAACGGGATGAATAATTAAAATGCTAAATAAATCAAATATTAAATAATTATAAATTCTAATCATTGCTTTTATTCTGGCAAAAAAAAATCATTGCTTTTATAGAACCGGTAATTTTTTGCTTTTATAGTAATTTCAACTTGAACTTTTATCTAATTGTAAAATCAATCTAATTGTATTTAGATTTCAAATCAATCCAATCCTATTTAAGCTTAGAACTAATAAATTTTTATTATTAGAAGAGAATATAAAATCTAATTATATTTCAGGTTGAATTTCATTCCCCTCTCCCTCTATATGTTTAAATTATAAGATATAAATTAATTTTTTTCTGAACGGGTACTTCTCTCATTATGAATTTAGATTATAACAAGTATAATTATTCAAATATTAAATACTTCGAACTATTAAATAGTTATAAATTCTAATAATTACACAATAATTAAAAGCAAAAATGATATAAAAAGAAGTTGAAAATTGTAATATTATAGTTAAGGCACCTAAGACTTCAAAATCCCAGAGGATAAAGTGATGCATGATGGGATATTTTGTTTGCATAATTAAATGACTAAAATACCCTTATATCAAAAAATTTATTAACAAGTTATGAATTAGCAATAACAAATATGAAATAGCAAATAATAAGAAATGTACCAGTAATGACAAGTTATTTATTAATAAGTTGTGAACTGACGATAACAAGTGTTAAATAGCTAATGACAAAAAATTATACTGGTAATAATAGATTTGATAGTTTTTTTTTTTTTTTGATGTAATACAAAGACATTTGAGATATTTCACTACATTTACAAAATATCCGATCAGGCACTACTTCCTTCTCTGGGATTTTGAATTCTTGGGTCCCTAAGTTAGAATATTATAATTTTAACTTCTTTCTATGCATTTTCCCTAATTAAAATTTGGATTTGTAAATAATAATAAGAGATAATATTATTTACATGTCATATTATTCAAATCTCATTTGAATTCGAAAATAAAACCTAATTATTAAAGAAGCAATGTTCTGTCTTAATTTCTTGAAAAAATGATAGAAAAATAATTTTTAAATTTCAAAATCCCTAAATGGTCATTTAAATGAACAAAATTTCAGTTTAGCTATAAATGACTAAACTGGGATTTGCAAATTTGGTGAAATGACTCTTGCCCTTTATTTTTGAAAAAAATACTAAACACCCTCACCGGCTAGTCAGGTGTTGGAGCTCTAGTGATGGCGGCGGCAGTTAGAGTTTTGGTGGGTTACCATCATCAGAGCTCCAATGAATGGTCATCAGGCAACCTTTCTTTTGTGTGGAGATTTTTACAATTCCGATAATGCAGTTAACAAATTTTTTAACACTATTAGTAAGTTTAATATAGCAGTTAGCTACAAGTTTTTTAGAAAATTCAAAAAGTAACATTTTTATGACTTTAGTAATGTGGTTAATAAGTTTTGTAATACTATTAACAAGTTTGATATAGCAGTCAAATGAGCAAAATTTTAGTTTAGGTATAAGTGACTAAATTGGGATTTGCAAATTTGGTGAAATGACCATATTGGTCTTTATTTTTCTTTAAAAAAAAATTGAACACCCTCATTGGCTGACTGGGTGGTGGAGCTCCCGCGATAGTGGCAATCGTCGAAGTTCAGGTGGGCTGCCATCATTGGAGCTTTAGCGGTCGGTCATTTGGCAACTATTCTGTTGGAGATTTTTACAACTATAATAATGTAGTTAACAAATTTTTTAATGCTATTAACATGTTCGGTATAGCAGTTAACTATGGGTTTTTTAGAAAATTTAAAAAATGACATTTTTATAATTTTAGTAACGTGGTTAACAAGTTCTATAACGTTATCAACAACTTTGATATAACAGTTAACAGCATGTTTCCAAAAAATTCAAAAAGATGAATTTCTTTAATTTTAGTAACACGGTTAACTAGTCATGTAACGATATTAATAACTGTCATATCACTACTAACAAAATTTTCCTATGAAGATTGATGTTTTTAATATTAGCTGCCTACGAAAGTTGTACATCAAAATTTTCTCATTTATTAGATAGTCATTATGGTTATGAGAATTGTTAACATCATTATATAACTTGTTATTAAAGTTGTTAATAGTATTATGAGAGTTGTTAGTATTATTACATGACTTGTTATTAAAGTTGTTAATAGTATTATGAATATTATTAATATCGTTATATGACTTGTTAGCCAGGTTATTAAAGTCCTAAAAATATCATTTTTTGAATTTTCTAGAAAACTTGTTATTAACTACTAGATTGAACATGCTAATGGCATTATAGAACTTGTTAACCGAGTTATTCAAGTTATAAAAATGTCACTTTTTGAATTTTTTAAAATGTTTGTTATTAACTGCCATACCAAATTGTTTATAGTGTTAAAAAACTTAACAGCTGTATTGTTGAAGTTGTAAAAATTCCTCAAAAAGTAGTTGACGGATGACTGGTTACTGGAGCTCTGGTGATGATGGCCCACTTAAACTTCCACAGCCACCGCACTGGAGCTCTGATGACCAGCCAGCCAATAAGGGTGCTTGGGTTTTTTTTTTTTAAGAAAATAGATGTCAATGGTCATTTTAGCAAATTTACAAATTCTAATTTAGTCACCTATATCTAAACTGAAATTTTGCTTATTTAAGTAACTAGTTGGGAATTTTTAAATTCAAGAATTATTTTTCGGTCATTATCTCTAATTTCTTCATGTATGATTTTGGAGGATGGGTCTATAAATAGTGTAATAAGAAAAACATTATATGGTAAATTCATCACTGTTTTTTTTTTAACTGTTAGTCACTTTGCCCAACAAAAACTTACAATGTGATGGGAGTAAAAGATTTGAAATATACAATTAAGAAGATGAATTCGTTTTATTTATAAAAATTTAACTAGAGGTATTTTTAATTTATATATTAAATAGTTGTTCGCTTTGAACGGGAGAGTGCTAAAAGGATCCCAGTGAAAGAAATATATATTCCGGATATATTGGCATATAAATTATAGTTAGAAGAAGAAATGAAATAAATAATTTACAAATTTTATTAAATAGTTTATTACTCTTTTCTTCATATTGATTACATATCGTTAACGAATAAGGTCAAAAAATACAGGGAGAATTTCACAAAAAAAGAAAGTTAAAATCACTAAATTTCAAATCAAGTTTGGTTTCCACACTTTAATAAGTTTTCACCTCACTTGACTTCATTTGACTTGCAAATAACAATACATTTTTATAAAAGCTTCTTATTTAGAATTTAATAATTTCAAGCTCCTTTTTATAAGATTCTCTCAAAAATACACTGTTAACGAATATTAACTAACAGGGCAAAAATATAGTGGGCTAAAAATGAAAGAAACTAATTAAAAATGTGGTTCATTACCGTATCATCTATTGCTTATAATGATCACGCCTTTAGAAACAAGATCTATTATCATTCATGACATGTTTTGAAGACACCAACAATATTTGTTTTTTTCCTTTTCCCATTAGAAAAACTTTTGCTTTGGCTTTAGTTTTTCCCATTATGGTAGTGAGTTTCTCAGTAGTGGCCCATGAGCTCAATTTCCACCTTCTTATCTCGTTTCTTATTTATTTCTTTTTTTTTTAATTCATGTTAAAGCTATGGATTTTGGGGATTAGATTATTCTTCGTTTTTTATAATTTCATATTTTCTGTACTCTGGAATTGAATTTTAATGATGAATAATTACGCAGCAAAGCCTTCCATATTGTTTTACTTCACATCAATATATATATATTTCCTGGAAACAGGTAATTAAACAAGTGATTATTTGAATCTCTATCTAGCAATTCTTTCATTGATGATCCTCAATGGTGTGGGGTTAAGTTTTCATATTGGTTAATTGACTTCCTTCGTTAGCAGTGTTCTAAATGCATTAGTAGACTTCATCATTGAACAAATGCTAATCGGTGGTGAAGAAATTGTTTTTAAATGCATTTATAAATAGGCTTTAATTTGAGATTTATATGAAATTAAACAACGAAGATTAAAATAATGCATATTTATGCGTGATATTATAGTTTGATCTCTAAAAGTGTGGACGTTAGATATTTCATGGTAGTCTTTTGAAGATAATTTACGAAATAAATACACAATCATGTTAATTATTAAAGGGAAAAAAAAAAGGAAAACTCTTTCATCACAACAATATATTATTATACAGTAGTATCACATTCAAAGTTCAACCACACAATCCTTGTAGATGAGTTCACATATTCATCAGTTACATCATCGTTATTGAAAAGCATAATATGATTACAGGAGAGATAAATCGCTCATCTCTTCTGAAAATTTATGTATATCTCAATGCTTCCACTACAAAAAAATTGACTTTCAGCGGCGACAAAAGTCGCTGCTGAAAGTACAAAAGTCGCCGCCAAAAGTTTTTTGCGGCGACAAGTCGCCGCTGAAAAGTCGTTGCCGTAGCAGCCGTGGCTGAAAACTTTCAGTGGCGACTAAAAAGGTCGCCGTTAAAAGATATTTCAGCGGCGACTTTTTAAAAGTTTCAGCAGCGACAAATGTCGCCGCCAAAAACACTTTCGGCGGCGACATTTGTCGCCGCTAAAAAGCCTTTCAGCGGCGACAAAAAAGTTGCCGCAGAAAACCCTTCGGCGGCGACATTTGTCGCCGCTGAAAAGCCTTTCAGCGGCGACAAATGTCGCCGCCGAAAGTGTTTTCTGCGGCGACAAATGTCGCCGCCGAAAGTGTTTCTGCGGCGACTTTTTTGTCGCGCTGAAAGTAATGCCTAAGAAGAATTGGCTTTACCAATGCAACGTCATCACCGCCGGTGCCACGTCATCGTCTCCGGCCGCCACGTCAGCACCGTCGACCTCCACGTCATCGCCATCGGCGGCCACGTCATCACCGTAAAATAAAATATATATTATTATATTATACTTTCAGCGGCGACAAAAAAAGTCGCCACTGAAGGTCCACTTTTGGCGGCGACAAAAAAAGTCGCCGCTGAAGGTCCACTTTCGGCGGCGACAAAAAAAGTCGCCGTTGAAGGTCCATTTTCGGCAATTTGTTTATTAATATTGTAAAATAAAATATATATTATTATATTATACTTTCAGCGGCGACAAAAAAAGTCGCCGCTGAAAGTCCACTTTCGGCGGCGACAAAAAAGTCGCCGCTGAAGGTCCACTTTCAGCGGCGACACTTTTGTCGTCGCTGAAGGTCCACTTTCGGCGGCGACAAAAAAAGTCGCCGCTGAAGGTCCACTTTCGGCAATTTGTTTATTACTATTGTAAAATAAAATATATATTATTATATTATACTTTCAGCGGCGACAAAAAAAGTCGCCGCTGAAAGTCCACTTTTGGCGGCGATAAAAAAAGTCGCCGCTGAAGGTCCACTTTCAGCGGCGACACTTTTGTCGCCGCTGAAAGTCTTGGTTTCAATGGCGAACTTTCAGCGGCTGACTAGAAAAGTCGCCGCTGAAAGTCCACTTTCGGCGGCGACACTTTTGTCGCCGCTGAAAGTTTTGGTTTCAGCGGCGACTTTTTGGTGTCGCCGCCGAAAGTGGACTTTCAGCGGCGACTTTTTTGTCGCCGCCGAAAGTCGTCGCCTAAAGTCTATTTTTTTGTAGTGTTCGTTTGTGTTCTAGCCTTGGAGTTGGTTTTTATAGAGGGGCAGATTGTTGTGTCCTTGCGTATGATGTTAATGTTATGAGGTCTTTCGATACCCTTGACACATGGCGTGAGGAATTTCTCGAACAGGTCCTTTTCTTTCCTTTATCCTGTTATTTTCATTGCTTTGGTTCATTTGCATGCTTCGTTCTGCATATTTTCTCATGTGAAATGAGATTTAAAAACAGTAAGCCTCACATTTGGACTGCCTAATTCTCCTAGGTAACTTCTATTGTAGACTTGTGCTTGGTGTTCAGGATGGGAAATTATAGGGAAGAAGAGTGCATAAAATGTTTCTTAAATGGGATGGTCCTGGCTGAAGTATGTTTCTCGTGTTTTACACTTTCATCTCTTGGATTTTATTTCCTTTCATTTGAAAGGTTGCTTAGACGCTTTTCACACTGGAATCTTTATCATGCTTTTGCCTTTAGATTCCTGTTTTACACTTTCATATGTTGGACTTTAATTCCCTTCATTTGAAAGGGTGTCTTGATTCTTTTCAGTGTCAGTCTTTAGCATGCTTTTGTTTGTAGATAAAAAACTGTATTATTGCATGATATCTTGATCAAGATTATCACATAACAGTTAGTAGATATGCTATAGGATCATAATCTAAAGGCTTGGAGCTTCCTTTGGATGTTCTGCTCATAGATTGTTGGCGAGAGTTTCACTAGTGGATTTTCAAGGAGATTGAGGATCCTTTTCCAGTTCGACTACATGTTAATAACCCAATCTCCCAAAAAACTTAAGCTCCTACTATTAGGAGGAGGCCCAAGATTGATTTTACTAATACATACTTCACACCCTTCACATGGAAGCCTTGTGTTGAAACGAATCTAATTAGAAAAATGAGGGCAGAAGGAATTAAAGTCTTGACTGTGACTATGTAATTATCTCACTGTTTGCATGTCAAAATCAGTTTTCCCAATGGGTTAAGTTGTTAGGAAAGGTTGAAAACATGTTTATTTTATAGATGGGAAATTTTATAACGGGTTTTTCATAAGGAAATCCTTGTTTAAATGATATTATTAGAAGCTTTAAAGGGTGGGAAGGATGCGTCAATATATATTAGAAAAACTACCTCAGCATTTGCTATTCACAAGTCTAAATGATGCGATTTATTTATTAGACTTTGTATAATACATATACCCTAATATCTAATTTATAATACATATACCCTAACAAAATAAATTGTTATCTCTATTCACTATTTATATATGTAATAAAATTACAGCAAGTTATTCTATTGATAAATTATAAATAGTGTGACTCATTTTTCAAATGTTAGGCAATGCATGGGCTGATATCCAGTTTAAAATGTTACTCTTCCTGATGATTTAGCTGCAGTTTTTGTGTATGGGTTCTCCATTCTGAAGTATAAAACTGGCATACCTAAACAATAGTGTCTATGTAACGTACAAAAAAAATAATAATAAAAGAAAATAAAATATTTTATTAATATAATATTTTATTAAAATAATACTTTATTAGTATAAAAAAAAAAAAAAAAGCCAACCCCCTTTTCACGGAGATTTGAAAATTGGGGGGGATTAATGAAGAAGGAAAAAGAAGGGGAGAGGGACGACTGCAGGAGAAGTAGGATGAGGTATAAGCAGAAGAAAATTGAGGAAGGAAATTAAATACGGGGATTTTAAATACCTACAACCTTTATCTTCCCTTCATTACGTGCGAGAAGTAGAGAGAGAGAGAGCGAGAGGTAGAGAGGAAGAGAGAGTGAGTGTGCTGAGTTGTAGAGGACATCAGTTTTGGAGATCATTCAGGTACACAAAACTACTTCTTTTTGTTAAATTTTCTTTATGAATATTTTCTATATATTTAGAGCTTTATATTATTAGTATCATTATAATGTTTGGAGAAAATTTTACTATTTGGATATAGAGTAAATATAGAGTTTTGATAACATTTGACTGTAGAAATTTAAAGATACATTATTAAAAAATTTTAATCAGTTTATATTTGTTTATTGATGGTTTTGGGAATTTTAAATTAAGATTTTAGTTGAAAAAGTTGTTATTCAAGACTTATAGAATGTTTTTACCAGTTAAATTTAAGTTAAATAATTTATTTGAGTTATTTAATATATTATTAAGATTTTAATCAGTTAGAATATTGAGTATGTCAAAGATATATTGTTGAAATAAATTTTGGAAGTATAAAGAATTGTAAATTGAGAATTTTATAAAAATTAAAATTTATTTATACTTCAAAGGAGTTCCTTAGCTGAGGAAAAATTTTAAATGGGACTATAATAAATAGTTGAGATTTTAATATAAAATATTTATATTGTAAGAAATATATATTTATTTTAAGTTATTAAATTTAAATAGTCTTATATGTAAATTATATTTTCAAAATATTATATTTATTATAAATAGAAAAATTTGGAAGAGTTAATATGTTTATGTATTTTTGGTTTAGAGGGTAGTCTTAGAATTTTAGAGTAGTTTTGGAATAGTTTTGTGTTTTATATTAACAAATATTTATGTGCAATTTTGTAGACCCTTGAGAATTTTTGAGTAAACTTTGTGTAATTATTTGTAAGTTAAAGAGTACCAAGTAACTCTGAAAATTCTTTCTTGTACATGTGAATTGTGTATAATTATATTGTGGATTTACTAATCATTATATTACTCAAATATAATATTATGATTTTTTGTAAAATAAATATTTTGGTATGTTACCTGATTTTATTAAGATTTGTTGCTAGTAATTATGATCAATATTTAAATATATTAATAGCTATGAAATTATCATTAGTTACTGTTAAATGGTATATGAGTTTTATTGCTATTTTATCATTAATAATATATTTGAGAATATATTTATGATGTACCATTATTTGTATATAACATGCATTGTTGGGTTAAGGATAGAACGAGATTGCATGGATATAAAATTACCACGTGGTATGCCATCACTCGGTGCACAGTGGATGACACTTGTCAGGGCCCCTTCTTCCATGTTTTCCTTTGGCCAGGAATTCATTGGAGCTGTGGGACATGTGACACCTCCCTATTCACAAAGGAGGGGAGCCATAGTCCGAGCTTGAACGCTATATCTTTAGCCAGATATATCTCTAGTATTAGTGAGCTTGGAATAATTCAGTAAAATGGATTAGTTCCTATCGGACTATGTGTTAGCCTATAGCCCCAATCAGCTGTATAAGGGTGGACAATGATATAAGAGAAGCAGCATATTACATTATTTTTGGATATATTAGAAAAATGATATTGGTATATTGTTGAAAAAAAATGAAATTGAATTGAATGTATCAAATCCGTGATTTTTAATATATTTATATACACACATATAAACAGATTTTTGGTCTATCATATATGATTTGCTTGTATAGGTTAGAATTTCAGTAGTTATTGAGACGTTTGATCTCACCCCTTATATTAACAATTTTCAGGCGAAGGATCTAGTAGGAATCAAGGGGAGGCACAAATGGAATGAGCCGTGAAGGCTTTTGTGCTCCTCAAGCACATGCTATGTTATATTTTTATTTGCCATGACTATAAGACTTTAATAGTTTATTTTGTTGTTATGTTAGAAACATTTTGAAATTATGACTTGTTTGGAGTATTAGTAACGTATGGATTTTTATATGAAATATTTTATCGAGTATATGATATAATTATGATAGGTGTTACAGTTTACTTCATGTATGACCACACTGCTAATGAGTCATGATCCCCCTGAAGAGAATCCACTTCCACTTTATAATATGCTGCTCACTGCAGAAAAGCTAGAATAAATACTTCTAAACCATTGCAGCAAATTCAACACTGGATAAAAATTGATTCCTCATTTCTATTCACGTGCTAATAGTGGCCAGTCCTGTTATTTGTTAGCCGTTGAAATACAGCCAAAATAAAAACAAAAAGACGAAGAAGAAGAGGTAAACATGAAAAGAACTGAACAATTAGGAAGGAACTTCAAAATGGATCGTGACTTGAGTCAATTGATTCCTTTTAGCATAATCCACGGGCCATGGCTCCAATTTATGGAATCATTTTTGTTGATCACTGATAAACTTCTTGTTTAGCTATCAAAATACTAGAATTAAACTCCTATAGTGCAGTGGAGTCTAGAACTAATTGTTTTTCTGTATTGTAGTGATTAAGTGGAGGAATGGAATGTGATAGGAGATGATATGTGATTAGCAACTCCTAGAGATAGTGTTCATGCTTGCCTCGCTTTTCTCTAGGATATGGAATTTATTTAACCGCTGGTCAGATTGCAAACATCCAAGATGTCACTTGATTCAAGTATAATAGCAACATGAAATCATCCTAATACCACATAATTAACTTCAGCCGCCAGTATATTTTTAATTACCACTTGGTTTTCAGTTGTGAAAAGAAAGCAAATCTGGATAGAGATTACTCTTCTAGCAACCTTCCACAATTTAATCACACCTACAACGCAATATCATGTCTAAAATGCAAATGCATCAAATTAATCTTGAAACCAGAAAGCAATATGTCTTAATCAAGAGGAGCATCCAGAACTGCAAGCAATCACAAAGGAGATCGTCCTCCTCAAATGACACATTCAATTGAGAGATCATACAAATTCAGAATCACAGTGTCTAATAAACCTAAATCTAAGCTAATCAGAAGTGAGAATCTGAATCTAGAGAAGAAACAAGAAGAACACCCTTTGTGGCATATCAGTTCCAGCAATTGACACCTCCCCAGGGGTCGAATGGATCAATCATTCATTTCTAGTATGTCTCACATGGAGCCTTACTCACCATGAAGCCTCTAGTTTTAGACTATGTCATCTATCTTGTTATTAAACCTTTTTTTTTTTTTGGAGGAACTTAATTCATAATATCATATTTTCTTGATTATGGGGGTTCCAAAAATTGGCAATTTTGACGCTGTTGTAGCTCTATTGCCTTTAATTTTAATTTTTTTCCCTATTTTCTTCATTTAGCCCTTTTATCTACACTTGGCATTTTTGTCAGTATCTTATATATAGTGCTTTAATAGTGTCTTAACCGAAATAGAAGATAGCAACATTTTGATTATGGGAAATATATCCACTGTACACATGAAGTTATGAGAGTGCACTGCATTGTTGCTTGTTTCTTTTTATTTGAAGAGATTTGAGTCCACCCATTGTGATGGTGTTGATATTTTGTTTGGTGAGGATGCATAGCTGGAGTACAAGACTTAATCAAAATTTCTTGTCTTATGCAATATTTGATTATTTTACATCTTTATACTCATCATCATTATTATGTCAAAATTTGACAGCCCATCCTTTAACTTATGTTTTCTGACTGAAGATGAGCTCCTATTGACATAAAAGTTTCATGGAAATTTCTATTTCTAATTTCTATTGCTTGAAAATGAGGTTGATATTGATGTGGGAGACAGTTGAGCGGTAAGCAGACAGTGATGGGTTTTGAAGTTTTCTCATAGCCTTTTTTTAATATAATATATAGTTTTTAGAAACAAAAATTTTGTAAGAGGAGTAATTGGACTGGGGATCTTTTTCCCGAACTATCGTCCTTCCTACCACCTAAGGAGCCTCATGTGGTTATCTTGAATTCAAGTGTCTGAGAAAAAAAGCATTGGACTGGTGCGCATTAAAAGGAGATATTCCTTATTTCAAGACATCTGCTAAAGAGGATTACAATATAGATGCTGCTTTTTGTGTATTGCAAAGACTGCCCTAGCTAATGAGCAAGGGCAAGACATGTAAGTTTTGCTTTGAACTTGTGTGCACATACATATCAAGATATTTACATCCAATATACTCCTCCGGTCCTTAATATAAGACCCATTTAACTAATTTGATTAGATTAAGGAAGTTAGGTAAGTTATTAATTATAAAGAAAGTGACACATTTTTCCTAAAACACCATAATCATCTTTCTTAATACCTCATCTCCCTCTTCTATTTGATTATGGTTGAGAGAGTATCCATAGGGGTATTTAGAGAAATTGATAAATATGACAAATGGGTCTTATATTTAGGACCAAACCCAACTCAACAATGGGTCCTATATTAAGGACCGGAGGAGTATATATTTATATGGCGTGCGTGTGTAAAATTTAAGATATTTGTCTCAACCTTTAGTAAGAATTATGGAACCTTAAGCAACTTAATCATATTTTGAAATTAGTAGAACAATCTTACTAGCTAAACATTCAGTCGTAAATGATAGCAAGTGATCATTGAAAACAGAGTATAAAGGACATATGCATGACAGCAGATAATGTTCCATTCTTAATTGCACATACTTTTAAGGTATTCCAAACATATACTAATGATTCCCTTCCCGTCTTTCTTGTTATTCAGTCGGTTAGATTGGTTTGTGTTGGGAACTCACATTTGACCTTTGACTTGATTATTTTGTTGATTGTGATGCATTTGTTTAATTGATTTGCCACGAGTTGTTTAAGCTTATGTATTCATGTTCCTTCATAACAAAGTTGTTTACGCAAAATGTTGTAAATGGCATTTTATTGAAAGTGCCCTTGATGTTAGGCTACTCTATTATAAAGGACTTTGATATCGCAAAATCTCTTATTCTATTTCTTGGAAACAAAGTTTTTTTTTTCTTTTCTCTCTGTTTTTATTGTTTGGGTTGAACTTGATTATTGATGGTTACAGGTTTTATAAGATGGAGTATTGCTTCCTCAAAAATAGTGCATTGAATCTAGTTTTTAACAAATGCTAATAGGTGATTAAGCTTTGTATGAAATCATAACAAGCAAAGCTTTAATAGAGTTTTCTGCATGATATTATAATTTGGTCTTTGAAGTGTAGACGTTATATCTTTAATGGTACTTTTTTGAAGATAATTTATGAAATAGATAGAAAATTATGTATTGCTTAATTTTATCTGTAGTGCATCTATTAAGCCCACAACTATTTCATCACAACAAATATATTACAACGATGTGACATTCAAAGTTGAACTACACAATCCTTGTAAATGAGTTTATTCATCAACAACTTCAACATTATTGAAAGCATAATATAATTAAAAGAGAGATAAATCACTTATCTTCTACAAACACCAACCTTCCAATGCAAATCTGGCCTAGTTTGCTTTCACCAGCAGCAACGGTATTGCAGTTTATACCACATGCGATCAATGAATTGGAAATAAGCATACTTCCATGAACTACTATAGAGCAAAGGACCCACCACTGCCCAGAACCCCACAATAAATCCAAATGCCATGCTGACAAAGAACCAATTGATTCCTTTCACATGATGGACTTCTTCTTCTTTGTTGCTGGAGCTGTTTGATGAACAACTATTGTTGAGTGGAGGACCACATAAATCATAATTGCCACCAAAACTTGATGCTTCAAAGCTTTGTATTTGGGTCCCTGTTGGAATTTTTCCGATCAAATTATTGTAAGACAAGTTCAGCATGCTCATAAAGCTCAATTTCGACATGCTTGGCGGGATTTCACCTGTAAGATGGTTTCTTGAGAAGTCCATAGTCTCAAGTGATTTCATATTGCCAATATTTTGAGGAATTTGGCCAACAAAATGATTATTTGAAAGGTTCAAAAAATGAAGTCCCTTAAGTCTTGTAAGTTCTGTTGGTATCGCTCCAGATAATTCATTGTTTGACAAGTCGATACTAGTGATGAGACCAAGGTTGGAGCTGTAATTATAAACCCTTTCTTTCAGTAATAATGGTTCAACTAACAATTGACGACCACCTACTTCAAAATAAATGTATGACTCTAAACTATTATTTATTACCAACATGGCACTCAAATGGTTGACACATTTTGGAATATATCCTGTCAACTCGTTATGCGCGAGGTCCAAGATTTGTAAGACACTCATGTGGCAAATTTGATGAGGAATTGGACTAGAAAATTTGTTTGATCTCAGAACAAGAATCTTCAAATTTGATAAACTTTGTCCAACCCAAGATGGAATCATTCCTGAAAATTGATTCTCTCCCAGATCCAAGGAAATCAGGCTATTCTGTTCTTCAAAAAACTCGGTAAATTTCCAGAAAAACTATTGTTACGAAGGTTCAACATTTTCAATCTTGGCAAGGATAACATGGATGTCTGTAAAATTCCAGTGAAATGGTTGTTTCCTAAGTTCATTGCCACAAGATATGGCCACCTAGCCCAACAATCAGGCACTTTACCTGATAAATTATTTGATGCCAAATTAAGAAAACCTAACTCCATCTCCTCTTGTTTATGACACAAAAAGTGAGTAATGGATCCTAAAAACCAGTTGCTTGAGAGGTCTAAGAATGCCACATTTTGTGATACATACGGTAATTGGCCATATAACTTATTTGAGCTTAGATCAACAACTCCCAAGAAATGTTTATCATGTATTCGAAAGCTCTCCTTCAATATGATTGTGGGAGAGATTCAAATACCTGAGATTTCTAGCTATGCCCGAAAACCAAGTTGGAATTGAATCACGAATCTTGTTGTCGGAGATGTCCAAATACAGAAGATGCTTTAGTGATTGAATCCATGATGGAAAGTGAGGACCAAAATTCAAAGAAGCCAAATTTAACGTATCCAAAAGTTGGAAAGGAGGATCCCAATTAGGGTCGACTTTTAAATTGAGCTGGTTTTTTCGTACCCATAATACTTGCAGGTGGGTAAAATTAACAAGGTGGGCTTCTTTGACAACCCCTTGAAAAAGATTATGTCCCAAACTAAGGAAATTCAATTTACAGAGTGATCCTAGAATTTTGAAAGGATTTCCTTCAAGTTGATTTTTATACAAATCGAGAAACATTAAAGATGTTAGATTTCCAAATGATATAGGAATTGCACTTTTAAAAGTGTTGTTCCAAAGATCAAGATATATCAAAGACTTAATGTTTCCTAATGAGTCAGGAAGTGCACCTTGAATGGAGTTATGAGAAAGATCAAGTTGAACAAGATTTAAGAAGACCAATTTGGTCAGTGAGATGGCCAGCTAATTGAGAATCACTCATATAAAAAATCTCTAGTGCATGAGAAACACATCTTTCTGAAAGAATTTTTAATATTTGAGAAATTTGTTGGTTGCACTTCATGTTTGAAATATCCAGTTTTTTCAAGTTGCAAAGATTTCCCATAGAAGTTGGAATCGATCCTTCTAAAAGATTTCCATTTAAATCAAGAGTAACAAGAGAAGTCAAGTTTCCAACATTCATAGAAATTGTGCCAACCAAGTGGTTTTGAGAGAGAATGAGGGACTTTAAATGACTAAAACTGTACAACCAATCAGGAAGAGAAGAGTTGAACTGATTGTCAGATAAATCAAGATGTTGAAGGAGAGTTAAGTTTTGAATACTAACTGGGATGGGACCTTGAAAACCATTACCGTTTAATTGAAGATGAACTAATCTTTTCAGTTGAAATACCCAATTTGGAATCAATGAAGTGCCCAATTTAGAATCAGAAAGATGAAGGATGGCTAAAGATGAAAAGTTTAAGGTTGATGGTTCAAAAATGGTTCAAATCACATCCTAACAAGTGCAACTCTCTCAGGGAAGGAAGTGAATCTAGATCCTGCAACCAGTCAAAGGTGTTGGATAGGTTTAAATAATCAGCTCAAGATGCTGAAGAGAAGAAAGAGCTGAAACCCATTGAAGGTTTTCATCATATCCGAGATAAAGATTGATTAGATTTGAGAGGTTTAAAATTTGATGGGGGATGCTTCCGCCAAACTGATTACATCCAAGATCAAGATATTGCAAATTGGAGAGATTTCCAATTTGACGAGGAATGCTTAGACTAGATTCACTACCTCCGAGATCAAGATATTGTAAATTGGAGAGTTTTCCAATTTGACAAGGAATGCTTCATTAAATTCATTACCTCCGAGACCAGATATTGTAAATTGGAGAGTTTCCAATTTGATGAGGAATGCTTCCTTCCAAAAATTGCTGCTGAGATTGAGACATATTAGCTTGGAGAGATTTCCAATTTGAGAGGAATGCTTCCTTC